>NW_027474761.1:0-29714 GCF_050947335.1 Megachile rotundata | reverse complement strand
ATCGATAGAACGACAAATACTATACTTATTACTCTTATTATTATCAATCTAACTCATATTATTAACCATATTATGCAGATATGATCGATAGAACTACAATTACTATACTCATTACTCTTATTATTATCAATCCAACTCATATTATTAGCCATATTATGCTTAAATGATCGATAGAACGACAATTACTATACTTATTACTCTTATTATTATCAATCTAACTCGTATTATTAGCCATATTATGCTTATATGATCGATAGAACGACAAATACTATACTTATTACTCTTAATATTATCAATCTAACTCATATTATTAGCCATATTATGTTTATATGATCGATAGAACGACAATTACTATACTCACTACTCTTATTATTATCAATCTAACTCATATTATTAGCCATATTATGCTTATATGATCGATAGAACGACAATTACTACACCCACTACTCTTAGTATTATCAATCTAACTCATATTATTAGCCATATTATGCTTATATGATCGAGAGAACGACAATTACTATACTTATTACTCTTATTGTTATCAATCTAACTCATATTATTAGCCATATTATGCTTATATGATCGATAGAACGAGAATTACTATACTCACTACTCTTAGTATTATCAATCTAACTCATATTATTAGCCATATTATGTTTATATGATCGATAGAACGACAATTACTAAACTTGTTACTCTTATTGTTATCAATCTAACTTATATTATTAGCCATATTATGCTTATATGGTCGATAGAACGAGAATTACTATACTCACTACTCTTAGTATTATCAATATAACTCATATTATTAGCCATATTATGCTTAAATGATCGATAGAACTACAATTTCTATACTCATTACTCTTATTATTATCAATCTAACTCATATTATTAGCCATATTATGCTTATATGATCGATAGAACGAGAATTACTATACTCACTACTCTTAGTATTATCAATCTAACTCATATTATTAGCCATATTATGTTTATATTATCGATAGAACGACAATTACAATACCTATTACTGTTATTATTATCAATCTAACTCATATTATTAGCCATATTATGCTTAAATGATCCATAGAACTACAATTACTATACTCATTACTCTTATTATTATCAATCTAACTCATATTATTAGCCATATTATGCTTATATGATCGATAGAACGACAAATACTATACTTATTACTCTTATTATTATCAATCTAACTCATATTATTAGCCATATTATGCTTATATGATCGATAGAACGACAATTACTATACTCACTACTCTTAGTATTATCAATCTAACTCATATTATTAGCCATATTATGCTTATATGATCGATAGAACGACAATTACTATACTTATTACTGTTATTATTATCAATCTAAGTCATATTATTAGCCATATTATGCTTATATGATCGATAGAACGAGAATTACTATACTCACTACACTTAGTATTATCAATCTAACTCATATTATTAGCCATATTATGCTTATATTATCGATAGAACGACAATTACTATACTTATTACTGTTATTATTATCAATCTGACTCATATTATTACCCATATTATGCTTAAATGATCGATAGAACGACAATTACTATACTTATTACTCTTATTATTATCAATCTAACTCATATTATTAGCCATATTATGCTTAAATGATCGATAGAACTACAATTACTATACTCATTACTCTTATTATTATCAATCTAACTCATATTATTAGCCATATTATGCTTATATGATCGATAGAACGACAATTACTATACCCACTACTCTTAGTATTATCAATCTAACTCATATTATTAGCCATATTATGCTTAAATGATCGATAGAACGACAATTACTATACTTATTACTCTTATCATTATCAATCTAACTCGTATTATTAGCCATATTATGCATATATTATCGATAGAACGACAATTACTATACTTATTACTGTTATTATTATCAATCTAACTCATATTATTAGCCATATTATGCTTATATGATCGATAGAACGAGAAATACTATACTCACTACTCTTAGTATTATCAATCTAACTCATATTATTAGCCATATTATGCTTCTATGATCGATAGAACGACAATTACTATACTTATTACTCTTATTATTATCAATCTAACTCAGATTATTAGCCATATTATGCTTATATGATCGATAGAACGACAATTACTATACTCACTACTCTTAGTATTATCAATCTAACTCATATTATTAGCCATATTATGCTTAAATGATCGATAGAACGACAATTACTATACTTATTACTCTTATTATTATCAATCTAACTCGTATTATTAGCCATATTATGCTTATATGATCGATAGAACGACAAATACTATACTTATTACTCTTATTATTATGAATCTAACTCATATTATTAGCCATATTATGCTTATATGATCGATTGAACGACAATTACTATACTCACTACTCTTAGTATTATCAATCTAACTCATATTATTAGCCATATTATGCTTATATTATCGATAGAACGACAATTACTATACATATTACTGTTATTATTATCAATCTAACTCATATTATTGGCCATATTATGGTTATATTATCGATAGAACGACAATTACTATACTTATTACTCTTATTATTATCAATCTAACTCGTATTATTAGCCATATTATGCTTATATGATCGATAGAATGAGAATTACTATACTCACTACTCTTAGTATTATCACTCTAACTCATATTATTAGCCTTATTATGCTTATATGATCGATAGAACGACAATTACTGTAGATATTACTCTTATTATTATCAATCTAACTCGTATTATTAGCCATATTATGCTTATATGATCGATAGAACGACAAATACTATACTTATTACTCTTATTATTATCAATCTAACTCATATTATTAACCATATTATGCAGATATGATCGATAGAACTACAATTACTATACTCATTACTCTTATTATTATCAATCTAACTCATATTATTAGCCATATTATGCTTATATTATCGATAGAACGAGAAATACTATACTCACTACTCTTAGTATTATCAATCTAACTCATATTATTAGCCATATTATGCTTCTATGATCGATAGAACGACAATTACTATACTTATTACTCTTATTATTATCAATCTAACTCATATTATTAGCCATATTATGCTTATATGATCGATTGAACGACAATTACTATACTCACTACTCTTAGTATTATCAATCTAACTCATATTATTAGCCATATTATGCTTATATTATCGATAGAACGACAATTACTATACATATTACTGTTATTATTATCAATCTAACTCATATTATTGGCCATATTATGGTTATATTATCGATAGAACGACAATTACTATACTTATTACTCTTATTATTATCAATCTAACTCGTATTATTAGCCATATTATGCTTATATGATCGATAGAATGAGAATTACTATACTCACTACTCTTAGTATTATCACTCTAACTCATATTATTAGCCTTATTATGCTTATATGATCGATAGAACGACAATTACTGTAGATATTACTCTTATTATTATCAATCTAACTCGTATTATTAGCCATATTATGCTTATATGATCGATAGAACGACAAATACTATACTTATTACTCTTATTATTATCAATCTAACTCATATTATTAACCATATTATGCAGATATGATCGATAGAACTACAATTACTATACTCATTACTCTTATTATTATCAATCCAACTCATATTATTAGCCATATTATGCTTAAATGATCGATAGAACGACAATTACTATACTTATTACTCTTATTATTATCAATCTAACTCGTATTATTAGCCATATTATGCTTATATGATCGATAGAACGACAAATACTATACTTATTACTCTTAATATTATCAATCTAACTCATATTATTAGCCATATTATGTTTATATGATCGATAGAACGACAATTACTATACTCACTACTCTTATTATTATCAATCTAACTCATATTATTAGCCATATTATGCTTATATGATCGATAGAACGACAATTACTACACCCACTACTCTTAGTATTATCAATCTAACTCATATTATTAGCCATATTATGCTTATATGATCGAGAGAACGACAATTACTATACTTATTACTCTTATTGTTATCAATCTAACTCATATTATTAGCCATATTATGCTTATATGATCGATAGAACGAGAATTACTATACTCACTACTCTTAGTATTATCAATCTAACTCATATTATTAGCCATATTATGTTTATATGATCGATAGAACGACAATTACTAAACTTGTTACTCTTATTGTTATCAATCTAACTTATATTATTAGCCATATTATGCTTATATGGTCGATAGAACGAGAATTACTATACTCACTACTCTTAGTATTATCAATATAACTCATATTATTAGCCATATTATGCTTAAATGATCGATAGAACTACAATTTCTATACTCATTACTCTTATTATTATCAATCTAACTCATATTATTAGCCATATTATGCTTATATGATCGATAGAACGAGAATTACTATACTCACTACTCTT
Organism: Megachile rotundata; assembly: GCF_050947335.1. Classification (NCBI taxonomy): domain Eukaryota; kingdom Metazoa; phylum Arthropoda; class Insecta; order Hymenoptera; family Megachilidae; genus Megachile; species Megachile rotundata. Next base: position 25,196 of record NW_027474761.1, on the reverse strand, counting down.
AGTATTATCAATCTAACTCATATTATTAGCCATATTATGTTTATATTATCGATAGAACGACAATTACAATACCTATTACTGTTATTATTATCAATCTAACTCATATTATTAGCCATATTATGCTTAAATGATCCATAGAACTACAATTACTATACTCATTACTCTTATTATTATCAATCTAACTCATATTATTAGCCATATTATGCTTATATGATCGATAGAACGACAAATACTATACTTATTACTCTTATTATTATCAATCTAACTCATATTATTAGCCATATTATGCTTATATGATCGATAGAACGACAATTACTATACTCACTACTCTTAGTATTATCAATCTAACTCATATTATTAGCCATATTATGCTTATATGATCGATAGAACGACAATTACTATACTTATTACTGTTATTATTATCAATCTAAGTCATATTATTAGCCATATTATGCTTATATGATCGATAGAACGAGAATTACTATACTCACTACACTTAGTATTATCAATCTAACTCATATTATTAGCCATATTATGCTTATATTATCGATAGAACGACAATTACTATACTTATTACTGTTATTATTATCAATCTGACTCATATTATTACCCATATTATGCTTAAATGATCGATAGAACGACAATTACTATACTTATTACTCTTATTATTATCAATCTAACTCATATTATTAGCCATATTATGCTTAAATGATCGATAGAACTACAATTACTATACTCATTACTCTTATTATTATCAATCTAACTCATATTATTAGCCATATTATGCTTATATGATCGATAGAACGACAATTACTATACCCACTACTCTTAGTATTATCAATCTAACTCATATTATTAGCCATATTATGCTTAAATGATCGATAGAACGACAATTACTATACTTATTACTCTTATCATTATCAATCTAACTCGTATTATTAGCCATATTATGCATATATTATCGATAGAACGACAATTACTATACTTATTACTGTTATTATTATCAATCTAACTCATATTATTAGCCATATTATGCTTATATGATCGATAGAACGAGAAATACTATACTCACTACTCTTAGTATTATCAATCTAACTCATATTATTAGCCATATTATGCTTCTATGATCGATAGAACGACAATTACTATACTTATTACTCTTATTATTATCAATCTAACTCAGATTATTAGCCATATTATGCTTATATGATCGATAGAACGACAATTACTATACTCACTACTCTTAGTATTATCAATCTAACTCATATTATTAGCCATATTATGCTTAAATGATCGATAGAACGACAATTACTATACTTATTACTCTTATTATTATCAATCTAACTCGTATTATTAGCCATATTATGCTTATATGATCGATAGAACGACAAATACTATACTTATTACTCTTATTATTATGAATCTAACTCATATTATTAGCCATATTATGCTTATATGATCGATTGAACGACAATTACTATACTCACTACTCTTAGTATTATCAATCTAACTCATATTATTAGCCATATTATGCTTATATTATCGATAGAACGACAATTACTATACATATTACTGTTATTATTATCAATCTAACTCATATTATTGGCCATATTATGGTTATATTATCGATAGAACGACAATTACTATACTTATTACTCTTATTATTATCAATCTAACTCGTATTATTAGCCATATTATGCTTATATGATCGATAGAATGAGAATTACTATACTCACTACTCTTAGTATTATCACTCTAACTCATATTATTAGCCTTATTATGCTTATATGATCGATAGAACGACAATTACTGTAGATATTACTCTTATTATTATCAATCTAACTCGTATTATTAGCCATATTATGCTTATATGATCGATAGAACGACAAATACTATACTTATTACTCTTATTATTATCAATCTAACTCATATTATTAACCATATTATGCAGATATGATCGATAGAACTACAATTACTATACTCATTACTCTTATTATTATCAATCCAACTCATATTATTAGCCATATTATGCTTAAATGATCGATAGAACGACAATTACTATACTTATTACTCTTATTATTATCAATCTAACTCGTACTATTAGCCATATTATGCTTATATGATCGATAGAACGACAAATACTATACTTATTACTCTTAATATTATCAATCTAACTCATATTATTAGCCATATTATGTTTATATGATCGATAGAACGACAATTACTATACTCACTACTCTTATTATTATCAATCTAACTCATATTATTAGCCATATTATGCTTATATGATCGATAGAACGACAATTACTATACCCACTACTCTTAGTATTATCAATCTAACTCATATTATTAGCCATATTATGCTTATATGATCGATAGAACGACAATTACTATACTTATTACTCTTATTATTATCAATCTAACTCATATTATTAGCCATATTATGCTTATATGATCGATAGAACGAGAATTACTATACTCACTACACTTAGTATTATCAATCTAACTCATATTATTAGCCATATTATGCTTATATTATCGATAGAACGACAATTACTATACTTATTACTGTTATTATTATCAATCTGACTCATATTATTACCCATATTATGCTTAAATGATCGATAGAACGACAATTACTATACTTATTACTCTTATTATTATCATTCTAACTCATATTATTAGCCATATTATGCTTAAATGATCGATAGAACTACAATTACTATACTCATTACTCTTATTATTATCAATCCAACTCATATTATTAGCCATATTATGCTTATAGGATCGATAGAACGACAATTACTATACCCACTACTCTTAGTATTATCAATCTAACTCATATTATTAGCCATATTATGCTTAAATGATCGATAGAACGACAATTACTATACTTATTACTCTTATTATTATCAATCTAACTCGTATTATTAGCCATATTATGCTTATATGATCGATAGAATGAGAATTACTATACTCACTACTCTTAGTATTATCACTCTAACTCATATTATTAGCCTTATTATGCTTATATGACCGATAGAACGACAATTACTGTAGTTATTACTCTTATTATTATCAATCTAACTCGTATTATTAGCCATATTATGCTTATATGATCGATAGAACGACAAATACTATACTTATTACTCTTATTATTATCAATCTAACTCATATTATTAGCCATATTATGCTTATATGATCGATAGAACGACAATTACTATACTCACTACTCTTAGTATTATCAATCTAACTCATATTATTAGCCATATTATGCTTATATTATCGATAGAACGACAATTACTATACATATTACTGTTATTATTATGAATCTAACTCATATTATTGGCCACATTATGGTTATATTATCGATAGAACGACAATTACTATACTTGTTACTCTTATTATTATCAATCTAACTCATATTATTAGCCATATTACGCTTATATGATCGACAGAACGAGAATTACTATACTCACTACTCTTAGTATTATCAATCTAACTCATATTATTAGCCATATTATGCTTATATTATCGATAGAACGACAATTACAATAACTATTACTGTTATTATTATCAATCTAACTCATATTATTGGCCATATTATGGTTATATTATCGATAGAACGACAATTACTATACTTATTACTGTTAATATTATCAATCTAACTCATATTATTAGCCATATTATGCTTAAATGATCGATAGAACTACAATTTCTATACTCATTACTCTTATTATTATCAATCTAACTCATATTATTAGCCATATTATGCTTATATGATCGATAGAACGAGAATTACTATACTCACTACTCTTAGTATTATCAATCTAACTCATATTATTAGCCATATTATGTTTATATGATCGATAGAACGACAATTACTAAACTTGTTACTCTTATTGTTATCAATCTAACTTATATTATTAGCCATATTATGCTTATATGGTCGATAGAACGAGAATTACTATACTCACTACTCTTAGTATTATCAATCTAACTCATATTATTAGCCATATTATGCTTATATTATCGATAGAACGACAATTACAATACCTATTACTGTTATTATTATCAATCTAACTCATATTATTAGCCATATTATGCTTAAATGATCGATAGAACTACAATTACTATACTTATTTCTCTTATTATTATCAATCTAACTCATATTATTAACCATATTATGCAGATATGATCGATAGAACTACAATTACTATACTCATTACTCTTATTATTATCAATCTAACTCATATTATTAGCCATATTATGCTTAAATGATCGATAGAACGACAATTACTATACTTATTACTCTTATTATTATCAATCTGACTCATATTATTACCCATATTATGCTTAAATGATCGATAGAACGACAATTACTATACTTATTACTCTTATTATTATCAATCTAACTCATATTATTAGCCATATTATGCTTAAATGATCGATAGAACTACAATTACTATACTCATTACTCTTATTATTATCAATCTAACTCATATTATTAGCCATATTATGCTTATATGATCGATAGAACGACAATTACTATACCCACTACTCTTAGTATTATCAATCTAACTCATATTATTAGCCATATTATGCTTAAATGATCGATAGAACGACAATTACTATACTTATTACTCTTATTATTATCAATCTAACACGTATTATTACCCATATTATGCTTATATGATCGATAGAATGAGAATTACTATACTCACTACTCTTAGTATTATCACTCCAACTCATATTATTAGCCTTATTATGCTTATATGACCGATAGAACGACAATTACTGTAGTTATTACTCTTATTATTATCAATCTAACTCGTATTATTAGCCATATTATGCTTATATGATCGATAGAACGACAAATACTATACTTATTACTCTTATTATTATCAATCTAACTCATATTATTAGCCATATTATGCTTATATGATCGATAGAACGACAATTACTATACTCACTACTCTTAGTATTATCAATCTAACTCATATTATTAGCCATATTATGCTTATATTATCGATAGAACGACAATTACTATACATATTACTGTTATTATTATCAATCTAACTCATATTATTGGCAATATTATGGTTATATTATCGATAGAACGACAATTACTATACTTATTACTCTTATTATTATCAATCTAACTCGTATTATTAGCCATATTATGCTTAAATGATCGATAGAACGACAATTACTATACTTATTACTCTTATTATTATCAATCTAACTCGTATTATTACCCATATTATGCTTATATGATCGATAGAATGAGAATTACTATACTCACTACTCTTAGTATTATCACTCTAACTCATATTATTAGCCTTATTATGCTTATATGATCGATAGAACGTCTATTACTATACTTATTACACTTATTATTATCAATGTAACTCATATTATTAGCCATATTATGCTTAAATGATCGATAGAACGACCATTACTATACTCATTACTCTTATTATTATCAATCTAACGCATATTATTAGCCATATTATGCTTATATGATCGATAGAACGAGAATTACTATACTCACTACTCTTAGTATTATCAATCTAACTCATATTATTAGCCATATTATGCTTATATGATCGATAGAACGACAATTACTAAACTTGTTACTCTTATTGTTGTCAATCTAACTCATATTATTAGCCATATTATGCTTAAATGATCGATAGAACTACAATTACTGTACTCATTACTCTTATTATTATCAATCTAACTCATATTAGTAGCCATATTATGCTTATATGATCGATAGAACGAGAAATACTATACTCACTACTCTTAGTATTATCAATCTAACTCATATTATTAGCCATATTATGCTTCTATGATCGATAGAACGACAATTACTATACTTATTACTCTTATTATTATCAATCTAACTCAGATTATTAGCCATATAATGCTTATATGATCGATAGGACGACAATTACTATACTCACTACTCTTAGTATTATCAATCTAACTCATATTATTAGCCATATTATGCTTAAATGATCGATAGAACGACAATTACTATACTTATTACTCTTATTATTATCAATCTAACTCGTATTATTAGCCATATTATGCTTATATGATCGATAGAACGACAAATACTATACTTATTACTCTTATTATTATCAATCTAACTCATATTATTAGCCATATTATGCTTATATGATCGATTGAACGACAATTACTATACTCACTACTCTTAGTATTATCAATCTAACTCATATTATTAGCCATATTATGCTTATATTATCGATAGAACGACAATTACTATACATATTACTGTTATTATTATCAATCTAACTCATATTATTGGCCATATTATGGTTATATTATCGATAGAACGACAATTACTATACTTATTACTCTTATTATTATCAATCTAACTCGTATTATTAGCCATATTATGCTTATATGATCGATAGAATGAGAATTACTATACTCACTACTCTTAGTATTATCACTCTAACTCATATTATTAGCCTTATTATGCTTATATGATCGATAGAACGACAATTACTGTAGATATTACTCTTATTATTATCAATCTAACTCGTATTATTAGCCATATTATGCTTATATGATCGATAGAACGACAAATACTATACTTATTACTCTTATTATTATCAATCTAACTCATATTATTAACCATATTATGCAGATATGATCGATAGAACTACAATTACTATACTCATTACTCTTATTATTATCAATCCAACTCATATTATTAGCCATATTATGCTTAAATGATCGATAGAACGACAATTACTATACTTATTACTCTTATTATTATCAATCTAACTCGTATTATTAGCCATATTATGCTTATATGATCGATAGAACGACAAATACTATACTTATTACTCTTAATATTATCAATCTAACTCATATTATTAGCCATATTATGTTTATATCATCGATAGAACGACAATTACTATACTCACTACTCTTATTATTATCAATCTAACTCATATTATTAGCCATATTATGCTTATATGATCGATAGAACGACAATTACTATACCCACTACTCTTAGTATTATCAATCTAACTCATATTATTAGCCATATTATGCTTATATGATCGATAGAACGACAATTACTATACTTATTACTCTTATTATTATCAATCTAACTCATATTATTAGCCATATTATGCTTATATGATCGATAGAACGAGAATTACTATACTCACTACACTTAGTATTATCAATCTAACTCATATTATTAGCCATATTATGCTTATATTATCGATAGAACGACAATTACTATACTTATTACTGTTATTATTATCAATCTGACTCATATTATTACCCATATTATGCTTAAATGATCGATAGAACGACAATTACTATACTTATTACTCTTATTATTATCAATCTAACTCATATTATTAGCCATATTATGCTTAAATGATCGATAGAACTACAATTACTATACTCATTACTCTTATTATTATCAATCCAACTCATATTATTAGCCATATTATGCTTATAGGATCGATAGAACGACAATTACTATACCCACTACTCTTAGTATTATCAATCTAACTCATATTATTAGCCATATTATGCTTAAATGATCGATAGAACGACAATTACTATACTTATTACTCTTATTATTATCAATCTAACTCGTATTATTAGCCATATTATGCTTATATGATCGATAGAATGAGAATTACTATACTCACTACTCTTAGTATTATCACTCTAACTCATATTACTAGCCTTATTATGCTTATATGACCGATAGAACGACAATTACTGTAGTTATTACTCTTATTATTATCAATCTAACTCGTATTATTAGCCATATTATGCTTATATGATCGATAGAACGACAAATACTATACTTATTACTCTTATTATTATCAATCTAACTCATATTATTAGCCATATTATGCTTATATGATCGATAGAACGAGAATTACTATACTCACTACTCTTAGTATTATCAATCTAACTCATATTATTAGCCATATTATGTTTATATGATCGATAGAACGACAATTACTAAACTTGTTACTCTTATTGTTATCAATCTAACTTATATTATTAGCCATATTATGCTTATATGGTCGATAGAACGAGAATTACTATACTCACTACTCTTAGTATTATCAATCTAACTCATATTATTAGCCATATTATGCTTATATTATCGATAGAACGACAATTACAATACCTATTACTGTTATTATTATCAATCTAACTCATATTATTAGCCATATTATGCTTAAATGATCGATAGAACTACAATTACTATACTTATTACTCTTATTATTATCAATCTAACTCATATTATTAACCATATTATGCAGATATGATCGATAGAACTACAATTACTATACTCATTACTCTTATTATTATCAATCTAACTCATATTATTAGCCATATTATGCTTAAATGATCGATAGAACGACAATTACTATACTTATTACTCTTATTATTATCAATCTGACTCATATTATTACCCATATTATGCTTAAATGATCGATAGAACGACAATTACTATACTTATTACTCTTATTATTATCAATCTAACTCATATTATTAGCCATATTATGCTTAAATGATCGATAGAACTACAATTACTATACTCATTACTCTTATTATTATCAATCTAACTCATATTATTAGCCATATTATGCTTATATGATCGATAGAACGACAATTACTATACCCACTACTCTTAGTATTATCAATCTAACTCATATTATTAGCCATATTATGCTTAAATGATCGATAGAACGACAATTACTATACTTATTACTCTTATTATTATCAATCTAACTCGTATTATTACCCATATTATGCTTATATGATCGATAGAATGAGAATTACTATACTCACTACTCTTAGTATTATCACTCCAACTCATATTATTAGCCTTATTATGCTTATATGACCCATAGAACGACAATTACTGTAGTTATTACTCTTATTATTATCAATCTAACTCGTATTATTAGCCATATTATGCTTATATGATCGATAGAACGACAAATACTATACTTATTACTCTTATTATTATCAATCTAACTCATATTATTAGCCATATTATGCTTATATGATCGATAGAACGACAATTACTATACTCACTACTCTTAGTATTATCAATCTAACTCATATTATTAGCCATATTATGCTTATATTATCGATAGAACGACAATTACTATACATATTACTGTTATTATTATCAATCTAACTCATATTATTGGCCATATTATGGTTATATTATCGATAGAACGACAATTACTATACTTATTACTCTTATTATTATCAATCTAACTCGTATTATTAGCCATATTATGCTTAAATGATCGATAGAACGACAATTACTATACTTATTACTCTTATTATTATCAATCTAACTCGTATTATTACCCATATTATGCTTATATGATCGATAGAATGAGAATTACTATACTCACTACTCTTAGTATTATCACTCTAACTCATATTATTAGCCTTATTATGCTTATATGATCGATAGAACGTCTATTACTATACTTATTACACTTATTATTATCAATGTAACTCATATTATTAGCCATATTATGCTTAAATGATCGATAGAACGACCATTACTATACTCATTACTCTTATTATTATCAATCTAACGCATATTATTAGCCATATTATGCTTATATGATCGATAGAACGAGAATTACTATACTCACTACTCTTAGTATTATCAATCTAACTCATATTATTAGCCATATTATGCTTATATGATCGATAGAACGACAATTACTAAACTTGTTACTCTTATTGTTGTCAATCTAACTCATATTATTAGCCATATTATGCTTAAATGATCGATAGAACGACAATTACTATACATATTACTGTTATTATTATGAATCTAACTCATATTATTGGCCACATTATGGTTATATTATCGATAGAACGACAATTACTATACTTGTTACTCTTATTATTATCAATCTAACTCATATTATTAGCCATATTACGCTTATATGATCGACAGAACGAGAATTACTATACTCACTACTCTTAGTATTATCAATCTAACTCATATTATTAGCCATATTATGCTTATATTATCGATAGAACGACAATTACAATAACTATTACTGTTATTATTATCAATCTAACTCATATTATTGGCCATATTATGGTTATATTATCGATAGAACGACAATTACTATACTTATTACTGTTAATATTATCAATCTAACTCATATTATTAGCCATATTATGCTTAAATGATCGATAGAACTACAATTTCTATACTCATTACTCTTATTATTATCAATCTAACTCATATTATTAGCCATATTATGCTTATATGATCGATAGAACGAGAATTACTATACTCACTACTCTTAGTATTATCAATCTAACTCATATTATTAGCCATATTATGTTTATATGATCGATAGAACGACAATTACTAAACTTGTTACTCTTATTGTTATCAATCTAACTTATATTATTAGCCATATTATGCTTATATGGTCGATAGAACGAGAATTACTATACTCACTACTCTTAGTATTATCAATCTAACTCATATTATTAGCCATATTATGCTTATATTATCGATAGAACGACAATTACAATACCTATTACTGTTATTATTATCAATCTAACTCATATTATTAGCCATATTATGCTTAAATGATCGATAGAACTACAATTACTATACTTATTACTCTTATTATTATCAATCTAACTCATATTATTAACCATATTATGCAGATATGATCGATAGAACTACAATTACTATACTCATTACTCTTATTATTATCAATCTAACTCATATTATTAGCCATATTATGCTTAAATGATCGATAGAACGACAATTACTATACTTATTACTCTTATTATTATCAATCTGACTCATATTATTACCCATATTATGCTTAAATGATCGATAGAACGACAATTACTATACTTATTACTCTTATTATTATCAATCTAACTCATATTATTAGCCATATTATGCTTAAATGATCGATAGAACTACAATTACTATACTCATTACTCTTATTATTATCAATCTAACTCATATTATTAGCCATATTATGCTTATATGATCGATAGAACGAGAAATACTATACTCACTACTCTTAGTATTATCAATCTAACTCATATTATTAGCCATATTATGCTTCTATGATCGATAGAACGACAATTACTATACTTATTACTCTTATTATTATCAATCTAACTCAGATTATTAGCCATATTATGCTTATATGATCGATAGAACGACAATTACTATACTCACTACTCTTATTATTATCAATCTAACTCAGATTATTAGCCATATTATGCTTACATGATCGATAGAACGACAATTACTATACTCACTACTCTTAGTATTATCAATCTAACTCATATTATTAGCCATATTATGCTTAAATGATCGATAGAACGACAATTACTATACTTATTACTCTTATTATTATCAATCTAACTCGTATTATTAGCCATATTATGCTTATATGATCGATAGAACGACAATTACTATACCCACTACTCTTAGTATTATCAATCTAACTCATATTATTAGCCATATTATGCTTATATTATCGATAGAACGACAATTACTATACATATTACTGTTATTATTATCAATCTAACTCATATTATTGGCCATATTATGCTTATATGATCGATAGAACGAGAATTACTATACTCACTACTCTTAGTATTATCAATCTAACTCATATTATTAGCCATATTATGTTTATATGATCGATAGAACGACAATTACTAAACTTGTTACTCTTATTGTTATCAATCTAACTTATATTATTAGCCATATTATGCTTATATGGTCGATAGAACGAGAATTACTATACTCACTACTCTTAGTATTATCAATATAACTCATATTATTAGCCATATTATGCTTAAATGATCGATAGAACTACAATTTCTATACTCATTACTCTTATTATTATCAATCTAACTCATATTATTAGCCATATTATGCTTATATGATCGATAGAACGAGAATTACTATACTCACTACTCTTAGTATTATCAATCTAACTCATATTATTAGCCATATTATGTTTATATTATCGATAGAACGACAATTACAATACCTATTACTGTTATTATTATCAATCTAACTCATATTATTAGCCATATTATGCTTAAATGATCCATAGAACTACAATTACTATACTCATTACTCTTATTATTATCAATCTAACTCATATTATTAGCCATATTATGCTTATATGATCGATAGAACGACAAATACTATACTTCTTACCCTTATTATTATCAATCTAACTCATATTATTAGCCATATTATGCTTATATGATCGATAGAACGACAATTACTGTAGATATTACTCTTATTATTATCAATCTAACTCGTATTATTAGCCATATTATGCTTATATGATCGATAGAACGACAAATACTATACTTATTACTCTTATTATTATCAATCTAACTCATATTATTAACCATATTATGCAGATATGATCGATAGAACTACAATTACTATACTCATTACTCTTATTATTATCAATCCAACTCATATTATTAGCCATATTATGCTTAAATGATCGATAGAACGACAATTACTATACTTATTACTCTTATTATTATCAATCTAACTCGTATTATTAGCCATATTATGCTTATATGATCGATAGAACGACAAATACTATACTTATTACTCTTAATATTATCAATCTAACTCATATTATTAGCCATATTATGTTTATATGATCGATAGAACGACAATTACTATACTCACTACTCTTATTATTATCAATCTAACTCATATTATTAGCCATATTATGCTTATATGATCGATAGAACGACAATTACTATACCCACTACTCTTAGTATTATCAATCTAACTCATATTATTAGCCATATTATGCTTATATGATCGATAGAACGACAAATACTATACTTATTACTCTTATTATTATCAATCTAACTCATATTATTAGCCATATTATGCTTATATGATCGATAGAACGACAATTACTATACCCACTACTCTTAGTATTATCAATCTAACTCATATTATTAGCCATATTATGCTTATATTATCGATAGAACGACAATTACTATACATATTACTGTTATTATTATCAATCTAACTCATATTATTGGCCATATTATGGTTATATTATCGATAGAACGACAATTACTATACTTATTACTCTTATTATTATCAATCTAACTCGTATTTTTAGCCATATTATGCTTAAATGATCGATAGAACGACAATTACTATACTTATTACTCTTATTATTATCAATCTAACTCGTATTATTACCCATATTATGCTTATATGATCGATAGAATGAGAATTACTATACTCACTACTCTTAGTATTATCACTCTAACTCATATTATTAGCCTTATTATGCTTATATGATCGATAGAACGTCTATTACTATACTTATTACACTTATTATTATCAATGTAACTCATATTATTAGCCATATTATGCTTAAATGATCGATAGAACGACCATTACTATACTCATTACTCTTATTATTATCAACCTAACGCATATTATTAGCCATATTATGCTTATATGATCGATAGAACGAGAATTACTATACTCACTACTCTTAGTATTATCAATCTAACTCATATTATTAGCCATATTATGCTTATATGATCGATAGAACGACAATTACTAAACTTGTTACTCTTATTGTTGTCAATCTAACTCATATTATTAGCCATATTATGCTTAAATGATCGATAGAACTACAATTACTGTACTCATTACTCTTATTATTATCAATCTAACTCATATTATTAGCCATATTATGCTTATATGATCGATAGAACGAGAAATACTATACTCACTACTCTTAGTATTATCAATCTAACTCATATTATTAGCCATATTATGCTTCTATGATCGATAGAACGACAATTACTATACTTATTACTCTTATTATTATCAATCTAACTCAGATTATTAGCCATATTATGCTTACATGATCGATAGAACGACAATTACTATACTCACTACTCTTAGTATTATCAATCTAACTCATATTATTAGCCATATTATGCTTAAATGATCGATAGAACGACAATTACTATACTTATTACTCTTATTATTATCAATCTAACTCGTATTATTAGCCATATTATGCTTATATGATCGATAGAACGACAAATACTATACTTATTACTCTTATTATTATCAATCTAACTCATATTATTAGCCATATTATGCTTATATGATCGATTGAACGACAATTACTATACTCACTACTCTTAGTATTATCAATCTAACTCATATTATTAGCCATATTATGCTTATATTATCGATAGAACGACAATTACTATACATATTACTGTTATTATTATCAATCTAACTCATATTATTGGCCATATTATGGTTATATTATCGATAGAACGACAATTACTATACTTATTACTCTTATTATTATCAATCTAACTCGTATTATTAGCCATATTATGCTTATATGATCGATAGAATGAGAATTACTATACTCACTACTCTTAGTATTATCACTCTAACTCATATTATTAGCCTTATTATGCTTATATGATCGATAGAACGACAATTACTGTAGATATTACTCTTATTATTATCAATCTAACTCGTATTATTAGCCATATTATGCTTATATGATCGATAGAACGACAAATACTATACTTATTACTCTTATTATTATCAATCTAACTCATATTATTAACCATATTATGCAGATATGATCGATAGAACTACAATTACTATACTCATTACTCTTATTATTATCAATCCAACTCATATTATTAGCCATATTATGCTTAAATGATCGATAGAACGACAATTACTATACTTATTACTCTTATTATTATCAATCTAACTCGTATTATTAGCCATATTATGCTTATATGATCGATAGAACGACAAATACTATACTTATTACTCTTAATATTATCAATCTAACTCATATTATTAGCCATATTATGTTTATATGATCGATAGAACGACAATTACTATACTCACTACTCTTATTATTATCAATCTAACTCATATTATTAGCCATATTATGCTTATATGATCGATAGAACGACAATTACTATACCCACTACTCTTAGTATTATCAATCTAACTCATATTATTAGCCATATTATGCTTATATGATCGAGAGAACGACAATTACTATACTTATTACTCTTATTGTTATCAATCTAACTCATATTATTAGCCATATTATGCTTATATGATCGATAGAACGAGAATTACTATACTCACTACTCTCAGTATTATCAATCTAACTCATATTATTAGCCATATTATGTTTATATGATCGATAGAACGACAATTACTAAACTTGTTACTCTTATTGTTATCAATCTAACTTATATTATTAGCCATATTATGCTTATATGGTCGATAGAACGAGAATTACTATACTCACTACTCTTAGTATTATCAATATAACTCATATTATTAGCCATATTATGCTTAAATGATCGATAGAACTACAATTTCTATACTCATTACTCTTATTATTATCAATCTAACTCATATTATTAGCCATATTATGCTTATATGATCGATAGAACGAGAATTACTATACTCACTACTCTTAGTATTATCAATCTAACTCATATTATTAGCCATATTATGTTTATATTATCGATAGAACGACAATTACAATACCTATTACTGTTATTATTATCAATCTAACTCATATTATTAGCCATATTATGCTTAAATGATCCATAGAACTACAATTACTATACTCATTACTCTTATTATTATCAATCTAACTCATATTATTAGCCATATTATGCTTATATGATCGATAGAACGACAAATACTATACTTATTACTCTTATTATTATCAATCTAACTCATATTATTAGCCATATTATGCTTATATGATCGATAGAACGACAATTACTATACTCACTACTCTTAGTATTATCAATCTAACTCATATTATTAGCCATATTATGCTTATATGATCGATAGAACGACAATTACTATACTTATTACTGTTATTATTATCAATCTAAGTCATATTATTAGCCATATTATGCTTATATGATCGATAGAACGAGAATTACTATACTCACTACACTTAGTATTATCAATCTAACTCATATTATTAGCCATATTATGCTTATATTATCGATAGAACGACAATTACTATACTTATTACTGTTATTATTATCAATCTGACTCATATTATTACCCATATTATGCTTAAATGATCGATAGAACGACAATTACTATACTTATTACTCTTATTATTATCAATCTAACTCATATTATTAGCCATATTATGCTTAAATGATCGATAGAACTACAATTACTATACTCATTACTCTTATTATTATCAATCTAACTCATATTATTAGCCATATTATGCTTATATGATCGATAGAACGACAATTACTATACCCACTACTCTTAGTATTATCAATCTAACTCATATTATTAGCCATATTATGCTTAAATGATCGATAGAACGACAATTACTATACTTATTACTCTTATCATTATCAATCTAACTCGTATTATTAGCCATATTATGCATATATTATCGATAGAACGACAATTACTATACTTATTACTGTTATTATTATCAATCTAACTCATATTATTAGCCATATTATGCTTATATGATCGATAGAACGAGAAATACTATACTCACTACTCTTAGTATTATCAATCTAACTCATATTATTAGCCATATTATGCTTCTATGATCGATAGAACGACAATTACTATACTTATTACTCTTATTATTATCAATCTAACTCAGATTATTAGCCATATTATGCTTATATGATCGATAGAACGACAATTACTATACTCACTACTCTTAGTATTATCAATCTAACTCATATTATTAGCCATATTATGCTTAAATGATCGATAGAACGACAATTACTATACTTATTACTCTTATTATTATCAATCTAACTCGTATTATTAGCCATATTATGCTTATATGATCGATAGAACGACAAATACTATACTTATTACTCTTATTATTATGAATCTAACTCATATTATTAGCCATATTATGCTTATATGATCGATTGAACGACAATTACTATACTCACTACTCTTAGTATTATCAATCTAACTCATATTATTAGCCATATTATGCTTATATTATCGATAGAACGACAATTACTATACATATTACTGTTATTATTATCAATCTAACTCATATTATTGGCCATATTATGGTTATATTATCGATAGAACGACAATTACTATACTTATTACTCTTATTATTATCAATCTAACTCGTATTATTAGCCATATTATGCTTATATGATCGATAGAATGAGAATTACTATACTCACTACTCTTAGTATTATCACTCTAACTCATATTATTAGCCTTATTATGCTTATATGATCGATAGAACGACAATTACTGTAGATATTACTCTTATTATTATCAATCTAACTCGTATTATTAGCCATATTATGCTTATATGATCGATAGAACGACAAATACTATACTTATTACTCTTATTATTATCAATCTAACTCATATTATTAACCATATTATGCAGATATGATCGATAGAACTACAATTACTATACTCATTACTCTTATTATTATCAATCCAACTCATATTATTAGCCATATTATGCTTAAATGATCGATAGAACGACAATTACTATACTTATTACTCTTATTATTATCAATCTAACTCGTACTATTAGCCATATTATGCTTATATGATCGATAGAACGACAAATACTATACTTATTACTCTTAATATTATCAAACTAACTCATATTATTAGCCATATTATGTTTATATGATCGATAGAACGACAATTACTATACTCACTACTCTTATTATTATCAATCTAACTCATATTATTAGCCATATTATGCTTATATGATCGATAGAACGACAATTACTATACCCACTACTCTTAGTATTATCAATCTAACTCATATTATTAGCCATATTATGCTTATATGATCGATAGAACGACAATTACTATACTTATTACTCTTATTATTATCAATCTAACTCATATTATTAGCCATATTATGCTTATATGATCGATAGAACGAGAATTACTATACTCACTACACTTAGTATTATCAATCTAACTCATATTATTAGCCATATTATGCTTATATTATCGATAGAACGACAATTACTATACTTATTACTGTTATTATTATCAATCTGACTCATATTATTACCCATATTATGCTTAAATGATCGATAGAACGACAATTACTATACTTATTACTCTTATTATTATCAATCTAACTCATATTATTAGCCATATTATGCTTAAATGATCGATAGAACTACAATTACTATACTCATTACTCTTATTATTATCAATCCAACTCATATTATTAGCCATATTATGCTTATAGGATCGATAGAACGACAATTACTATACCCACTACTCTTAGTATTATCAATCTAACTCATATTATTAGCCATATTATGCTTAAATGATCGATAGAACGACAATTACTATACTTATTACTCTTATTATTATCAATCTAACTCGTATTATTAGCCATATTATGCTTATATGATCGATAGAATGAGAATTACTATACTCACTACTCTTAGTATTATCACTCTAACTCATATTATTAGCCTTATTATGCTTATATGACCGATAGAACGACAATTACTGTAGTTATTACTCTTATTATTATCAATCTAACTCGTATTATTAGCCATATTATGCTTATATGATCGATAGAACGACAAATACTATACTTATTACTCTTATTATTATCAATCTAACTCATATTATTAGCCATATTATGCTTATATGATCGATAGAACGACAATTACTATACTCACTACTCTTAGTATTATCAATCTAACTCATATTATTAGCCATATTATGCTTATATTATCGATAGAACGACAATTACTATACATATTACTGTTATTATTATGAATCTAACTCATATTATTGGCCACATTATGGTTATATTATCGATAGAACGACAATTACTATACTTGTTACTCTTATTATTATCAATCTAACTCATATTATTAGCCATATTACGCTTATATGATCGACAGAACGAGAATTACTATACTCACTACTCTTAGTATTATCAATCTAACTCATATTATTAGCCATATTATGCTTATATTATCGATAGAACGACAATTACAATAACTATTACTGTTATTATTATCAATCTAACTCATATTATTGGCCATATTATGGTTATATTATCGATAGAACGACAATTACTATACTTATTACTGTTAATATTATCAATCTAACTCATATTATTAGCCATATTATGTTTATATGATCGATAGAACGACAATTACTAAACTTGTTACTCTTATTGTTATCAATCTAACTTATATTATTAGCCATATTATGCTTATATGGTCGATAGAACGAGAATTACTATACTCACTACTCTTAGTATTATCAATCTAACTCATATTATTAGCCATATTATGCTTATATTATCGATAGAACGACAATTACAATACCTATTACTGTTATTATTATCAATCTAACTCATATTATTAGCCATATTATGCTTAAATGATCGATAGAACTACAATTACTATACTTATTTCTCTTATTATTATCAATCTAACTCATATTATTAACCATATTATGCAGATATGATCGATAGAACTACAATTACTATACTCATTACTCTTATTATTATCAATCTAACTCATATTATTAGCCATATTATGCTTAAATGATCGATAGAACGACAATTACTATACTTATTACTCTTATTATTATCAATCTGACTCATATTATTACCCATATTATGCTTAAATGATCGATAGAACGACAATTACTATACTTATTACTCTTATTATTATCAATCTAACTCATATTATTAGCCATATTATGCTTAAATGATCGATAGAACTACAATTACTATACTCATTACTCTTATTATTATCAATCTAACACATATTATTAGCCATATTATGCTTATATGATCGATAGAACGACAATTACTATACCCACTACTCTTAGTATTATCAATCTAACTCATATTATTAGCCATATTATGCTTAAATGATCGATAGAACGACAATTACTATACTTATTACTCTTATTATTATCAATCTAACACGTATTATTACCCATATTATGCTTATATGATCGATAGAATGAGAATTACTATACTCACTACTCTTAGTATTATCACTCCAACTCATATTATTAGCCTTATTATGCTTATATGACCGATAGAACGACAATTACTGTAGTTATTACTCTTATTATTATCAATCTAACTCGTATTATTAGCCATATTATGCTTATATGATCGATAGAACGACAAATACTATACTTATTACTCTTATTATTATCAATCTAACTCATATTATTAGCCATATTATGCTTATATGATCGATAGAACGACAATTACTATACTCACTACTCTTAGTATTATCAATCTAACTCATATTATTACCCATATTATGCTTATATGATCGATAGAATGAGAATTACTATACTCACTACTCTTAGTATTATCACTCTAACTCATATTATTAGCCTTATTATGCTTATATGATCGATAGAACGTCTATTACTATACTTATTACACTTATTATTATCAATGTAACTCATATTATTAGCCATATTATGCTTAAATGATCGATAGAACGACCATTACTATACTCATTACTCTTATTATTATCAATCTAACGCATATTATTAGCCATATTATGCTTATATGATCGATAGAACGACAATTACTATACTCACTACTCTTAGTATTATCAATCTAACTCATATTATTAGCCATATTATGCTTATATGATCGATAGAACGACAATTACTAAACTTGTTACTCTTATTGTTGTCAATCTAACTCATATTATTAGCCATATTATGCTTAAATGATCGATAGAACTACAATTACTGTACTCATTACTCTTATTATTATCAATCTAACTCATATTAGTAGCCATATTATGCTTATATGATCGATAGAACGAGAAATACTATACTCACTACTCTTAGTATTATCAATCTAACTCATATTATTAGCCATATTATGCTTCTATGATCGATAGAACGACAATTACTATACTTATTACTCTTATTATTATCAATCTAACTCAGATTATTAGCCATATTATGCTTATATGATCGATAGGACGACAATTACTATACTCACTACTCTTAGTATTATCAATCTAACTCATATTATTAGCCATATTATGCTTAAATGATCGATAGAACGACAATTACTATACTTATTACTCTTATTATTATCAATCTAACTCGTATTATTAGCCATATTATGCTTATATGATCGATAGAACGACAAATACTATACTTATTACTCTTATTATTATCAATCTAACTCATATTATTAGCCATATTATGCTTATATGATCGATTGAACGACAATTACTATACTCACTACTCTTAGTATTATCAATCTAACTCATATTATTAGCCATATTATGCTTATATTATCGATAGAACGACAATTACTATACATATTACTGTTATTATTATCAATCTAACTCATATTATTGGCCATATTATGGTTATATTATCGATAGAACGACAATTACTATACTTATTACTCTTATTATTATCAATCTAACTCGTATTATTAGCCATATTATGCTTATATGATCGATAGAATGAGAATTACTATACTCACTACTCTTAGTATTATCACTCTAACTCATATTATTAGCCTTATTATGCTTATATGATCGATAGAACGACAATTACTGTAGATATTACTCTTATTATTATCAATCTAACTCGTATTATTAGCCATATTATGCTTATATGATCGATAGAACGACAAATACTATACTTATTACTCTTATTATTATCAATCTAACTCATATTATTAACCATATTATGCAGATATGATCGATAGAACTACAATTACTATACTCATTACTCTTATTATTATCAATCCAACTCATATTATTAGCCATATTATGCTTAAATGATCGATAGAACGACAATTACTATACTTATTACTCTTGTTATTATCAATCTAACTCGTATTATTAGCCATATTATGCTTATATGATCGATAGAACGACAAATACTATACTTATTACTCTTAATATTATCAATCTAACTCATATTATTAGCCATATTATGTTTATATCATCGATAGAACGACAATTACTATACTCACTACTCTTATTATTATCAATCTAACTCATATTATTAGCCATATTATGCTTATATGATCGATAGAACGACAATTACTATACCCACTACTCTTAGTATTATCAATCTAACTCATATTATTAGCCATATTATGCTTATATGATCGATAGAACGACAATTACTATACTTATTACTCTTATTATTATCAATCTAACTCATATTATTAGCCATATTATGCTTATATGATCGATAGAACGAGAATTACTATACTCACTACACTTAGTATTATCAATCTAACTCATATTATTAGCCATATTATGCTTATATTATCGATAGAACGACAATTACTATACTTATTACTGTTATTATTATCAATCTGACTCATATTATTACCCATATTATGCTTAAATGATCGATAGAACGACAATTACTATACTTATTACTCTTATTATTATCAATCTAACTCATATTATTAGCCATATTATGCTTAAATGATCGATAGAACTACAATTACTATACTCATTACTCTTATTATTATCAATCCAACTCATATTATTAGCCATATTATGCTTATAGGATCGATAGAACGACAATTACTATACCCACTACTCTTAGTATTATCAATCTAACTCATATTATTAGCCATATTATGCTTAAATGATCGATAGAACGACAATTACTATACTTATTACTCTTATTATTATCAATCTAACTCGTATTATTAGCCATATTATGCTTATATGATCGATAGAATGAGAATTACTATACTCACTACTCTTAGTATTATCACTCTAACTCATATTACTAGCCTTATTATGCTTATATGACCGATAGAACGACAATTACTGTAGTTATTACTCTTATTATTATCAATCTAACTCGTATTATTAGCCATATTATGCTTATATGATCGATAGAACGACAAATACTATACTTATTACTCTTATTATTATCAATCTAACTCATATTATTAGCCATATTATGCTTATATGATCGATAGAACGACAATTACTATACTCACTGCTCTTAGTATTATCAATCTAACTCATATTATTAGCCATATTATGCTTATATTATCGATAGAACGACAATTACTATACATATTACTGTTATTATTATGAATCTAACTCATATTATTGGCCATATTATGGTTATATTATCGATAGAACGACAATTACTATACTTGTTACTCTTATTATTATCAATCTAACTCATATTATTAGCCATATTACGCTTATATGATCGACAGAACGAGAATTACTATACTCACTACTCTTAGTATTATCAATCTAACTCATATTATTAGCCATATTATGCTTATATTATCGATAGAACGACAATTACAATAACTATTACTGTTATTATTATCAATCTAACTCATATTATTGGCCATATTATGGTTATATTATCGATAGAACGACAATTACTATACTTATTACTGTTAATATTATCAATCTAACTCATATTATTAGCCATATTATGCTTAAATGATCGATAGAACTACAATTTCTATACTCATTACTCTTATTATTATCAATCTAACTCATATTATTAGCCATATCATGCTTATATGATCGATAGAACGAGAATTACTATACTCACTACTCTTAGTATTATCAATCTAACTCATATTATTAGCCATATTATGTTTATATGATCGATAGAACGACAATTACTAAACTTGTTACTCTTATTGTTATCAATCTAACTTATATTATTAGCCATATTATGCTTATATGGTCGATAGAACGAGAATTACTATACTCACTACTCTTAGTATTATCAATCTAACTCATATTATTAGCCATATTATGCTTATATTATCGATAGAACGACAATTACAATACCTGTTACTGTTATTATTATCAATCTAACTCATATTATTAGCCATATTATGCTTAAATGATCGATAGAACTACAATTACTATACTTATTACTCTTATTATTATCAATCTAACTCATATTATTAACCATATTATGCAGATATGATCGATAGAACTACAATTACTATACTCATTACTCTTATTATTATCAATCTAACTCATATTATTAGCCATATTATGCTTAAATGATCGATAGAACGACAATTACTATACTTATTACTCTTATTATTATCAATCTGACTCATATTATTACCCATATTATGCTTAAATGATCGATAGAACGACAATTACTATACTTATTACTCTTATTATTATCAATCTACTCATATTATTAGCCATATTATGCTTAAATGATCGATAGAACTACAATTACTATACTCATTACTCTTATTATTATCAATCTAACTCATATTATTAGCCATATTATGCTTATATGATCGATAGAACGACAATTACTATACCCACTACTCTTAGTATTATCAATCTAACTCATATTATTAGCCATATTATGCTTAAATGATCGATAGAACGACAATTACTATACTTATTACTCTTATTATTATCAATCTAACTCGTATTATTACTCATATTATGCTTATATGATCGATAGAATGAGAATTACTATACTCACTACTCTTAGTATTATCACTCCAACTCATATTATTAGCCTTATTATGCTTATATGACCGATAGAACGACAATTACTGTAGTTATTACTCTTATTATTATCAATCTAACTCGTATTATTAGCCATATTATGCTTATATGATCGATAGAACGACAAATACTATACTTATTACTCTTATTATTATCAATCTAACTCATATTATTAGCCATATTATGCTTATATGATCGATAGAACGACAATTACTATACTCACTACTCTTAGTATTATCAATCTAACTCATATTATTAGCCATATTATGCTTATATTATCGATAGAACGACAATTACTATACATATTACTGTTATTATTATCAATCTAACTCATATTATTGGCCATATTATGGTTATATTATCGATAGAACGACAATTACTATACTTATTACTCTTATTATTATCAATCTAACTCGTATTATTAGCCATATTATGCTTAAATGATCGATAGAACGACAATTACTATACTTATTACTCTTATTATTATCAATCTAACTCGTATTATTACCCATATTATGCTTATATGA
>NW_027474760.1:0-29729 GCF_050947335.1 Megachile rotundata | reverse complement strand
TATTATCAATCTAGCTAATATTGTTAACCATATTATGCAGACATGATCGATAGAACTACAACTACTATACTCATTACTCTTATTATTATCAATTTAACTCATATTATTAGCCATATTATGCTTGTATGATCGGGAGAACGATAATCACTATACTTATTACTCTTATTATTATCAATCTAACTCATATTATTAGCCATATTATGCTTGTATGATCGGGAGAACGATAATCACTATACTTATTACTCTTATTATTATCAATCTAACTCATATTATTAGCCATATTATGCTTATATAATCGATAGAACGACAATTACTATACTCCTTAGACTTATTATTATCAATCTAACTCATATTATTAGCCATATTATGCTTATATGATCGATAGAACGACAATTACTATACTTTTTACTCTTATTATTATCAATCTAACTCATATTATTAGCCATATTATGCTTATATGATCGATAGAACGACAATTACTATACTTTTTACTCTTATTATTATCAATCTAACTTATATTATTAGCCATATTATGCTTATATGATCGATAGAACGGCAATTACTATACATACTGCTCTTATTATTATCAGTCTAACTCATATTATTTGCCATATTATGCTTATATGATCGATAGAACTACAATTACTATACTTGTTACTCTTATTATTATCAATCGAACTCATATTATTAGCCATACTATGCTTATATGATCGACAGAACGACAATTACTACACTTATTGCACTCACTATTATCAATCTAACTCATATTATTAGCCATACTATGCTTATATGATCGACAGAACGACAATTACTATACTTATTACACTCACTATTATCAATCTAACTCATATTATTAGCCATACTATGCTTTTATGATCGATAGAACGACAATTACTATACTTATTAGTCTTATTATTATCAATCTAACTCATATTATTAGCCATATTATGCTTATATGATCGATAGAGCGACAATTACTATACTTATTACTCTTATTATTATCAATCGAACTCATATTATTAGCCTTTCTATGCTTATATGATCGACAGAACGACAATTACTATACTGATTACACTCACTATTATCAATCTAACTCATATTATTAACAATATTATGCAGATATGGTCGATAGAACGACAATTACTATACTTATTACTCTTATTATTATCAATCTGACTCATATTATTAGCCATATTATGCTTACATGATCGAGAGAACGACAATTACTATACTTATTAGTCTTATTATTATCAATCTAACTCATATTATTAGCCATATTATGATTCTATGATCGATAGAACGACAATTACTATACTTTTTACTCTTATTACTATCAATCTAACTCATATTATTAGCCATATTATGATTATATGATCGATAGAACGACAATTACTATACTTGTTACTCTTATTATTATCAATCTAACTCATATTATTAACCATATTATGCAGATATGGTCGATAGAACGACAATTACTATACTTATTACTCTTATTATTATCAATCTGACTCATATTATTAGCCATATTATGCTTATATGATCGATAGAACGACAATTACTATACTTATTAGTCTTATTGTTATCAATCTAACTCATATTATTAACCATATTATGCAGATATGGTCGATAGAACGACAATTACTATACTTATTACTCTTATTATTATCAATCTGACTCATATTATTAGACATATTATGCTTGTATGATCGGGAGAACGATAATTACTATACTTATTACTCTTATTATTATCAATCTAACTCATATTATTAGCCATATTATGCTTATATAATCGATAGAACGACAATTACTATACTCCTTAGTCTTATTATTTTCAATCTAACTCATATTATTAGCCATATTATGCTTATATGATCGATAGAACGACAATTACTATACTTTTTACTCTTATTATTATCAGTCTAACTCATATTATTTGCCATATTATGCTTATATGATCGATAGAACTACAATTACTATACTTGTTACTCTTATTATTATCAATCGAACTCATATTATTAGCCATACTATGCTTATATGATCGACAGAACGACAATTACTATACTTATTGCACTCACTATTATCAATCTAACTCATATTATTAGCCATACTATGCTTATATGATCGACAGAACGACAATTACTATACTTATTACTCTTATTATTATCAATCTGACTCATATTATTAGCCATATTATGCTTACATGATCGATAGAACGACAATTACTATACTTATTAGTCTTATTATTATCAATCTAACTCATATTATTAGCCATATTATGATTCTATGATCGATAGAACGACAATTACTATACTTTTTACTCTTATTACTATCAATCTAACTCATATTATGAGCCATATTATGATTATATGATCGATAGAACGACAATTACTATACTTTTTACTCTTATTATTATCAATCTAACTCATATTATTAACCATATTATGCAGATATGGTCGATAGAACGACAATTACTATACTTATTACTCTTATTATTATCAATCTGACTCATATTATTAGCCATATTATGCTTATATGATCGATAGAACGACAATTACTATACTTATTAGTCTTATTATTATCAATCTAACTCATATTATTAATCATATTATGCTTATATGATCGATAGAACGACAATTACTATACTCCTTAGTCTTATTATTATCAATCTAACTCATATTATTAGCCATATATGCTTACATGATCGGTAGAACGATAATTACTATACTTATTACTCTTATTATTATCAATCGAACTCATATTATTAGCCATACTATGCTTATATGATCGACAGAACGACAATTACTATACTTATTACTCTTATTATTATCAATCGAACTCATATTATTAGCCATACTATGCTTATATGATCGACAGAACGACAATTACTATACTTATTGCACTCACTATTATCAATCTAACTCATATTATTAGCCATACTATGCTTATATGATCGACAGAACGACAATTACTATACTTATTACACTCACTATTATCAATCTAACTCATATTATTAGCCATACTATGCTTATATGATCGACAGAACGACAATTACTATACTTATTACACTCACTATTATCAATCGAACTCATATTATTAGATACATTAAGCTTGTATGATCGGTGGAACGATAATTACTATACTTAATGCTCTTATTATTATCAATCTAACTCATATTATTAGCCATATTATGCTTATATGATCGATAGAACTACAATTACTATACTTATTACTCTTATTATTATCAATCTAGCTAATATTGTTAACCATATTATGCAGACATGATCGATAGAACTACAACTACTATACTCATTACTCTTATTATTATCAATCTAACTCATATTATTAGACATATTATGCTTGTATGATCGGGAGAACGATAATTACTATACTTATTACTCTTATTATTATCAATCTAACTCATATTATTAGCCATATTATGCTTATATAATCGATAGAACGACAATTACTATACTCCTTAGTCTTATTATTTTCAATCTAACTCATATTATTAGCCATATTATGCTTATATGATCGATAGAACGACAATTACTATACTTTTTACTCTTATTATTATCAGTCTAACTCATATTATTTGCCATATTATGCTTATATGATCGATAGAACTACAATTACTATACTTGTTACTCTTATTATTATCAATCGAACTCATATTATTAGCCATACTATGCTTATATGATCGACAGAACGACAATTACTATACTTATTGCACTCACTATTATCAATCTAACTCATATTATTAGCCATACTATGCTTATATGATCGACAGAACGACAATTACTATACTTATTACTCTTATTATTATCAATCTGACTCATATTATTAGCCATATTATGCTTACATGATCGATAGAACGACAATTACTATACTTATTAGTCTTATTATTATCAATCTAACTCATATTATTAGCCATATTATGATTCTATGATCGATAGAACGACAATTACTATACTTTTTACTCTTATTACTATCAATCTAACTCATATTATGAGCCATATTATGATTATATGATCGATAGAACGACAATTACTATACTTTTTACTCTTATTATTATCAATCTAACTCATATTATTAACCATATTATGCAGATATGGTCGATAGAACGACAATTGCTATACTTATTACTCTTATTATTATCAATCTGACTCATATTATTAGCCATATTATGCTTATATGATCGATAGAACGACAATTACTATACTTATTAGTCTTATTATTATAAATCTAACTCATATTATTAATCATATTATGCTTATATGATCGATAGAACGACAATTACTATACTCCTTAGTCTTATTATTATCAATCTAACTCATATTATTAGCCATATATGCTTACATGATCGGTAGAACGATAATTACTATACTTATTACTCTTATTATTATCAATCGAACTCATATTATTAGCCATACTATGCTTATATGATCGACAGAACGACAATTACTATACTAATTGCACTCACTATTATCAATCTAACTCATATTATTAGCCATACTATGCTTATATGATCGACAGAACGACAATTACTATACTTATTGCACTCACTATTATCAATCTAACTCATATTATTAGCCATACTATGCTTATATGATCGACAGAACGACAATTACTATACTTATTACACTCACTATTATCAATCGAACTCATATTATTAGCCACATTAAGCTTGTATGATCGGTGGAACGATAATTACTATACTTAATGCTCTTATTATTATCAATCTAACTCATATTATTAGCCATATTATGCTTATATGATCGATAGAACTACAATTACTATACTTATTACTCTTATTATTATCAATCTAGCTAATATTGTTAACCATATTATGCAGACATGATCGATAGAACTACAACTACTATACTCATTACTCTTATTATTATCAATTTAACTCATATTATTAGCCATATTATGCTTGTATGATCGGGAGAACGATAATCACTATACTTATTACTCTTATTATTATCAATCTAACTCATATTATTAGCCATATTATGCTTGTATGATCGGGAGAACGATAATCACTATACTTATTACTCTTATTATTATCAATCTAACTCATATTATTAGCCATATTATGCTTATATAATCGATAGAACGACAATTACTATACTCCTTAGACTTATTATTATCAATCTAACTCATATTATTAGCCATATTATGCTTATATGATCGATAGAACGACAATTACTATACTTTTTACTCTTATTATTATCAATCTAACTCATATTATTAGCCATATTATGCTTATATGATCGATAGAACGACAATTACTATACTTTTTACTCTTATTATTATCAATCTAACTTATATTATTAGCCATATTATGCTTATATGATCGATAGAACGGCAATTACTATACATACTGCTCTTATTATTATCAGTCTAACTCATATTATTTGCCATATTATGCTTATATGATCGATAGAACTACAATTACTATACTTGTTACTCTTATTATTATCAATCGAACTCATATTATTAGCCATACTATGCTTATATGATCGACAGAACGACAATTACTACACTTATTGCACTCACTATTATCAATCTAACTCATATTATTAGCCATACTATGCTTATATGATCGACAGAACGACAATTACTATACTTATTACACTCACTATTATCAATCTAACTCATATTATTAGCCATACTATGCTTTTATGATCGATAGAACGACAATTACTATACTTATTAGTCTTATTATTATCAATCTAACTCATATTATTAGCCATATTATGCTTATATGATCGATAGAGCGACAATTACTATACTTATTACTCTTATTATTATCAATCGAACTCATATTATTAGCCTTTCTATGCTTATATGATCGACAGAACGACAATTACTATACTGATTACACTCACTATTATCAATCTAACTCATATTATTAACAATATTATGCAGATATGGTCGATAGAACGACAATTACTATACTTATTACTCTTATTATTATCAATCTGACTCATATTATTAGCCATATTATGCTTATATGATCGATAGAACGACAATTACTATACTTATTACTCTTATTATTATCAATCTGACTCATATTATTAGCCATATTATGCTTATATGATCGATAGAACGACAATTACTATACTTATTAGTCTTATTATTATCAATCTAACTCATATTATTAGCCATATTATGATTCTATGATCGATAGAACGACAATTACTATACTTTTT
Organism: Megachile rotundata; assembly: GCF_050947335.1. NCBI lineage: Eukaryota > Metazoa > Arthropoda > Insecta > Hymenoptera > Megachilidae > Megachile > Megachile rotundata. The sequence goes on along the minus strand of NW_027474760.1, from coordinate 23,514 downwards.
ACTCTTATTATTATCAATCTAACTCATATTATTAGGCATATTATGCTTATGTGATCGATAGAAAGACAATTACTATACTTATTGCTCTTATTATTATCAACCTAACTCATATTATTAGCCATATTATGCTTATATGATCGACAGAACGCCAATTACTATACTCATTACTCTTATTATTATCAATCTAACTCATATTATTAGCCATATTAAGCTTATATGATCGATAGAACGACAATTACTATACTCAGAACTCTTATTATTATCAATCTAACTAATATTATTAGCCATATTATGCTTATATGATCGACAGAACGCCAATTACTATACTCATTACTCTTATTATTATCAGTCTAACTCATATTGTTAGCCATATTATGCTTATATGATCGATAGAACGACAATTACTATACTCACTACTCTTATTATTATCAATCTAACTAATATTATTAGCCATATTATGCTTATGTGATCGATAGAACGACAATTACTATACTTATTACTCTTATTATTATCAGTCTAACTCATATTATTTGCCATATTATGCTTATATGATCGATAGAACTACAATTACTATACTTGTTACTCTTATTATTATCAATCGAACTCATATTATTAGCCATACTATGCTTATATGATCGACAGAACGACAATTACTATACTTATTGCACTCACTATTATCAATCTAACTCATATTATTAGCCATACTATGCTTATATGATCGACAGAACGACAATTACTATACTTATTACACTCACTATTATCAATCTAACTCATATTATTAGCCGTACTATGCTTTTATGATCGATAGAACGACAATTACTATACTTATTAGTCCTATTATTATCAATCTAACTCATATTATTAGCCATATTATGCTTATATGATCGATAGAGCGACAATTACTATACTTATTACTCTTATTATTATCAATCGAACTCATATTATTAGCCTTTCTATGCTTATATGATCGACAGAACGACAATTACTATACTGATTACACTCACTATTATCAATCTAACTCATATTATTAACAATATTATGCAGATATGGTCGATAGAACGACAATTACTATACTTATTACTCTTATTATTATCAATCTGACTCATATTATTAGCCATATTATGCTTACATGATCGAGAGAACGACAATTACTATACTTATTAGTCTTATTATTATCAATCTAACTCATATTATTAGCCATATTATGATTCTATGATCGATAGAACGACAATTACTATACTTTTTACTCTTATTACTATCAATCTAACTCATATTATTAGCCATATTATGATTACATGATCGATAGAACGACAATTACTATACTTGTTACTCTTATTATTATCAATCTAACTCATATTATTAACCATATTATGCAGATATGGTCGATAGAACGACAATTACTATACTTATTACTCTTATTATTATCAATCTGACTCATATTATTAGCCATATTATGCTTATATGATCGATAGAACGACAATTACTATACTTATTACTCTTATTATTATCAATCTGACTCATATTATTAGCCATATTATGCTTATATGATCGATAGAACGACAATTACTATACTTATTAGTCTTATTATTATCAATCTAACACATATTATTAGCCATATTATGATTCTATGATCGATAGAACGACAATTACTATACTTTTTACTCTTATTATTATCAATCTAACTCATATTATTAGGCATATTATGCTTATGTGATCGATAGAAAGACAATTACTATACTTATTGCTCTTATTATTATCAACCTAACTCATATTATTAGCCATATTATGCTTATATGATCGACAGAACGCCAATTACTATACTCATTACTCTTATTATTATCAATCTAACTCATATTATTAGCCATATTAAGCTTATATGATCGATAGAACGACAATTACTATACTCAGAACTCTTATTATTATCAATCTAACTAATATTATTAGCCATATTATGCTTATATGATCGACAGAACGCCAATTACTATACTCATTACTCTTATTATTATCAGTCTAACTCATATTGTTAGCCATATTATGCTTATATGATCGATAGAACGACAATTACTATACTCACTACTCTTATTATTATCAATCTAACTAATATTATTAGCCATATTATGCTTATGTGATCGATAGAACGACAATTACTATACTTATTACTCTTATTATTATCAGTCTAACTCATATTATTTGCCATATTATGCTTATATGATCGATAGAACGACAATTACTATACTTTTTACTCTTATTACTATCAATCTAACTCATATTATTAGCCATATTATGATTATATGATCGATAGAACGACAATTACTATACTTTTTACTCTTATTATTATCAATCTAACTCATATTATTAACCATATTATGCAGATATGGTCGATAGAACGACAATTACTATACTTATTACTCTTATTATTATCAATCTGACTCATATTATTAGCCATATTATGCTTATATGATCGATAGAACGACAATTACTATACTTATTAGTCTTATTATTATCAATCTAACTCATATTATTAATCATATTATGCTTATATGATCGATAGAACGACAATTACTATACTCCTTAGTCTTATTATTATCAATCTAACTCATATTATTAGCCATATATGCTTATATGATCGGTAGAACGATAATTACTATACTTATTACTCTTATTATTATCAATCGAACTCATATTATTAGCCATACTATGCTTATATGATCGACAGAACGACAATTACTATACTAATTGCACTCACTATTATCAATCTAACTCATATTATTAGCCATACTATGCTTATATGATCGACAGAACGACAATTACTATACTTATTGCACTCACTATTATCAATCTAACTCATATTATTAGCCATACTATGCTTATATGATCGACAGAACGACAATTACTATACTTATTACACTCACTATTATCAATCGAACTCATATTATTAGATACATTAAGCTTGTATGATCGGTGGAACGATAATTACTATACTTAATGCTCTTATTATTATCAATCTAACTCATATTATTAGCCATATTATGCTTATATGATCGATAGAACTACAATTACTATACTTATTACTCTTATTATTATCAATCTAGCTAATATTGTTAACCATATTATGCGGACATGATCGATAGAACTACAACTACTATACTCATTACTCTTATTATTATCAATCTAACTCATATTATTAGCCATATTATACTTGTATGATCGGGAGAACGATAATTACTATACTTATTACTCTTATTATTATCAATCTAACTCATATTATTAGCCATATTATGCTTATATAATCGATAGAACGACAATTACTATACTCCTTAGTCTTATTATTATCAATCTAACTCATATTATTAGCCATATTATGCTTATATGATCGATAGAACGACAATTACTATACTTATTACTCTTATTATTATCAATCTAGCTAATATTGTTAACCATATTATGCAGACATGATCGATAGAACTACAACTACTATACTCATTACTCTTATTATTATCAATTTAACTCATATTATTAGCCATATTATGCTTGTATGATCGGGAGAACGATAATCACTATACTTATTACTCTTATTATTATCAATCTAACTCATATTATTAGCCATATTATGCTTATATGATCGATAGAACGACAATTACTATACTTTTTACTCTTATTATTATCAATCTAACTCATATTATTAGCCATATTATGCTTATATGATCGATAGAACGACAATTACTATACTCCTTAGTCTTATTATTATCAAACTAACTCATATTATTAGCCATATTATGCTTATATGATCGATAGAACGACAATTACTATACTTTTTACTCTTATTATTATCAATCTAACTCATATTATTAGCCATATTATGCTTATATGATCGATAGAACTGCAATTACTATACATACTGCTCTTATTATTATCAATCTAACTCATATTATTAGCCATACTATGCTTGTATGATCGGGAGAACGATAAATACTATACTTATTACTCTTATTATTATTCATCTAACTCATATTATTAATCATATTATGCTTATATGAGCAATAGAACTACAATTACTATACTTATTACACTCACTATTATCATTCTAACTCATATTATTAGGCATATTATGCAGATATGGTCGATAGAACGACAATTACTATACTTATTACTCTTATTATTATCAATCTGACTCACATTGTTAGCCATATTATGCTTATATGATCGATAGAACGACAATTACTATACTTATTACTCTTATTATTATCAATCCAACTCATATTATTTGCCATCTTATGCTTATATGATCGATAGAACGAAAATTACTATACTCATTACTCTTATTATTATCAATCTAACTCATATTATTAGCCATATTATGCTTATATGATCGATAGAACTGCAATTACTATACTTGTTACTCTTATTATTATCAATCGAACTCATATTATTAGCCATACTATGCTTATATGATCGACAGAACGACAATTACTATACTTCTTGCACTCACTATTATCAATCTAACTCATATTATTAGCCATACTATGCTTATATGATCGACAGAACGACAATTACTATACTTATTACACTCACTATTATCAATCTAACTCATATTATTAGCCATACTATGCTTTTATGATCGATAGAACGACAATTACTATACTTATTAGTCTTATTATTATCAATCTAACTCATTTTATTAGCCATATTATGCTTATATGATCGATAGAACGACAATTACTATACTTATTACTCTTATTATTATCAATCGAACTCATATTATTAGCCTTTCTATGCTTATATCATCGACAGAACGACAATTACTATACTGATTACACTCACTATTATCAATCTAACTCATATTATTAACCATATTATGCAGATATGGTCGATAGAACGACAATTACTATACTTATTACTCTTATTATTATCAATCTGACTCATATTATTAGCCATATTATGCTTACATGATCGATAGAACGACAATTACTATACTTATTAGTCTTATTATTATCAATCTAACTCATATTATTAGCCATATTATGATTCTATGATCGATAGAACGACAATTACTATACTTTTTACTCTTATTACTATCAATCTAACTCATATTATTAGCCATATTATGATTATATGATCGATAGAACGACAATTACTATACTTTTTACTCTTATTATTATCAATCTAACTCATATTATTAACCATATTATGCAGATATGGTCGATAGAACGACAATTACTATACTTATTACTCTTATTATTATCAATCTGACTCATATTATTAGCCATATTATGCTTATATGATCGATAGAAACGACAATTACTATACTTATTAGTCTTATTATTATCAATCTAACTCATATTATTAGCCATATTATGCTTATGTGATCGATACAACGACAATTACTATACTTTTTACTCTTATTATTATCAATCTAACTCATATTATTAGCCATATTATGCTTATATGATCGGTAGAACGATAATTACTATACTTATTACACTTATTATTATCAATCTAACTCATATTATTAGCCACATTATGCTTGTATGATCGGTGGAACGATAATTACTATACTTAATACTCTTATTATTATCAATCTAACTCATATTATTAGCCATATTATGCTTATATGATCGGTAGAACGATAATTACTATACTTATTACTCTTATTATTATCAATCTAACTCATACTATTAGCCATACTATGCTTATATGATCGATAGAACTACAACTACTATACTCATTACTCTTATTATTATCAATCTAACTCATATTATTAGCCATATTATGCTTGTATGATCGGGAGAACGATAATTACTATACTTATTACTCGTATTATTATCAATCTAACTCATATTATTAATCATATTATGCTTATATGATCGATAGAACGACAATTACTATTCTCCTTAGTCTTATTATTATCAATCTAACTCATATTATTAGCCATATTATGATTATGTGGTCGATAGAACGACAATTACTATACTTTTTACTCTTATTATTATCAATCTAATTCATATTATTAACCATATTATGCAGATATGGTCGATAGAACGACAATTACTGTACTCACTACTCTTATTATTATCAATCTAACTAATATTATTAGCCATATTATGCTTATGTGATCGATAGAACGACAATTACTATACTTATTACTCTTATTATTATCAGTCTAACTCATATTATTTGCCATATTATGCTTATATGATCGATAGAACGACAATTACTATACTTATTAGTCTTATTATTATCAATCTAACTCATATTATTAGCCATATTATGCTTATATGATCGGTAGAACGATAATTACTATACTTATTACACTTATTATTATCAATCTAACTCATATTATTGGCCACATTAAGCTTGTATGATCGGTGGAACGATAATTACTATACTTAATGCTCTTATTATTATCAATCTAACTCATATTATTAGCCATATTATGCTTATATGATCGATAGAACTACAATTACTATACTTATTACTCTTATTATTATCAATCTAGCTCATATTATTAACCATATTATGCAGACATGATCGATAGAACTACAATTACTATACTTATTACACTCACTATTATCAATCTAACTCATATTATTAGCCATATTATGCTTATATGATCGATAGAACGACAATTACTATACTTTTTACGCTTATTATTATCAATCTAACTCATATTATTAGCCACATTATGCTTATATGATCGATAGAACGGCAATTACTATACTTACTGCTCTTATTATTATCAATCTAACTCATATTATTAGCCATATTATGCTTGTATGATCGGGAGAACGATAATTACTATACTTATTACTCTTATTATTATTCATCTAACTCATATTATTAATCATATTATGCTTATATGAGCAATGGAACTACAATTACTATACTTATTACACTCACTATTATCAATCTGACTCATATTATTAACCATATTATGCAGATATGGTCGATAGAACGACAATTACTATACCTATTACTCTTATTATTATCAATCTGACTCATATTATTAGCCATATTATGCTTATATGATCGATAGAACGACAATTACTATACTTATTAGTCTTATTACTATCAATCTAACTCCTATTATTAGCCATATTATGCTTATATGATCGGTAGAACGATAATTACTGAACTTATTACACTTATTATTATCAATCTAACTCATATTATTAACCATATTATGCAGATATGGTCGATAGAACGACAATTACTATACTTATTACTCTTATTATTATCAATCTGACTCATATTATTAGCCATATTATGCTTACATGATCGATAGAACGACAATTACTATACTTATTAGTCTTATTATTATCAATCTAACTCATATTATTAGCCATATTATGATTCTATGATCGATAGAACGACAATTACTATACTTTTTACTCTTATTACTATCAATCTAACTAATATTATTAGCCATATTATGCTTATGTGATCGATAGAACGACAATTACTATACTTATTACTCTTATTATTATCAGTCTAACTCATATTATTTGCCATATTATGCTTATATGATCGATAGAACTACAATTACTATACTTGTTACTCTTATTATTATCAATCGAACTCATATTATTAGCCATACTATGCTTATATGATCGACAGAACGACAATTACTATACTTATTGCACTCACTATTATCAATCTAACTCATATTATTAGCCATACTATGCTTATATGATCGACAGAACGACAATTACAATACTTATTACACTCACTATTATCAATCTAACTCATATTATTAGCCATACTATGCTTTTATGATCGATAGAACGACAATTACTATACTTATTAGTCTTATTATTATCAATCTAACTCATATTATTAGCCATATTATGCTTATATGATCGATAGAACGACAATTACTATACTTATTACTCTTATTATTATCAATCGAACTCATATTATTAGCCTTTCAATGCTTATATGATCGACAGAACGACAATTACTATACTGATTACACTCACTATTATCAATCTAACTCATATTATTAACCATATTATGCAGATATGGTCGATAGAACGACAATTACTATACTTATTACTCTTATTATTATCAATCTGACTCATATTATTAGCCATATTATGCTTACATGATCGATAGAACGACAATTACTATACTTATTAGTCTTATTATTATCAATCTAACTCATATTATTAGCCATATTATGATTCTATGATCGATAGAACGACAATTACTATACTTTTTACTCTTATTACTATCAATCTAACTCATATTATTAGCCATATTATGATTATATGATCGATAGAACGACAATTACTATACTTTTTACTCTTATTATTATCAATCTAACTCATATTATTAACCATATTATGCAGATATGGTCGATAGAACGACAATTACTATACTTATTACTCTTATTATTATCAATCTGACTCATATTATTAGCCATATTATGCTTATATGATCGATAGAAACGACAATTACTATACTTATTAGTCTTATTATTATCAATCTAACTCATATTATTAGCCATATTATGCTTATGTGATCGATACAACGACAATTACTATACTTTTTACTCTTATTATTATCAATCTAACTCATATTATTAGCCATATTATGCTTATATGATCGGTAGAACGATAATTACTATACTTATTACACTTATTATTATCAATCTAACTCATATTATTAGCCACATTATGCTTGTATGATCGGTGGAACGATAATTACTATACTTAATACTCTTATTATTATCAATCTAACTCATATTATTAGCCATATTATGCTTATATGATCGGTAGAACGATAATTACTATACTTATTACTCTTATTATTATCAATCTAACTCATACTATTAGCCATACTATGCTTATATGATCGATAGAACTACAACTACTATACTCATTACTCTTATTATTATCAATCTAACTCATATTATTAGCCATATTATGCTTGTATGATCGGGAGAACGATAATTACTATACTTATTACTCTTATTATTATCAATCTAACTCATATTATTAATCATATTATGCTTATATGATCGATAGAACGACAATTACTATTCTCCTTAGTCTTATTATTATCAATCTAACTCATATTATTAGCCATATTATGATTATGTGGTCGATAGAACGACAATTACTATACTTTTTACTCTTATTATTATCAATCTAATTCATATTATTAACCATATTATGCAGATATGGTCGATAGAACGACAATTACTGTACTCACTACTCTTATTATTATCAATCTAACTAATATTATTAGCCATATTATGCTTATGTGATCGATAGAACGACAATTACTATACTTATTACTCTTATTATTATCAGTCTAACTCATATTATTTGCCATATTATGCTTATATGATCGATAGAACGACAATTACTATACTTATTAGTCTTAATATTATCAATCTAACTCATATTATTAGCCATATTATGCTTATATGATCGGTAGAACGATAATTACTATACTTATTACACTTATTATTATCAATCTAACTCATATTATTGGCCACATTAAGCTTGTATGATCGGTGGAACGATAATTACTATACTTAATGCTCTTATTATTATCAATCTAACTCATATTATTAGCCATATTATGCTTATATGATCGATAGAACTACAATTACTATACTTATTACTCTTATTATTATCAATCTAGCTCATATTATTAACCATATTATGCAGACATGATCGATAGAACTACAATTACTATACTTATTACACTCACTATTATCAATCTAACTCATTTTATTAGCCATATTATGCTTATATGATCGATAGAACGACAATTACTATACTTTTTACGCTTATTATTATCAATCTAACTCATATTATTAGCCACATTATGCTTACATGATCGATAGAACGGCAATTACTATACTTACTGCTCTTATTATTATCAATCTAACTCATATTATTAGCCATATTATGCTTGTATGATCGGGAGAACGATAATTACTATACTTATTACTCTTATTATTATTCATCTAACTCATATTATTAATCATATTATGCTTATATGAGCAATGGAACTACAATTACTATACTTATTACACTCACTATTATCAATCTGACTCATATTATTAACCATATTATGCAGATATGGTCGATAGAACGACAATTACTATACCTATTACTCTTATTATTATCAATCTGACTCATATTATTAGCCATATTATGCTTATATGATCGATAGAACGACAATTACTATACTTATTAGTCTTATTACTATCAATCTAACTCCTATTATTAGCCATATTATGCTTATATGATCGGTAGAACGATAATTACTGAACTTATTACACTTATTATTATCAATCTAACTCATATTATTAACCATATTATGCAGATATGGTCGATAGAACGACAATTACTATACTTATTACTCTTATTATTATCAATCTGACTCATATTATTAGCCATATTATGCTTACATGATCGATAGAACGACAATTACTATACTTATTAGTCTTATTATTATCAATCTAACTCATATTATTAGCCATATTATGATTCTATGATCGATAGAACGACAATTACTATACTTTTTACTCTTATTACTATCAATCTAACTAATATTATTAGCCATATTATGCTTATGTGATCGATAGAACGACAATTACTATACTTATTACTCTTATTATTATCAGTCTAACTCATATTATTTGCCATATTATGCTTATATGATCGATAGAACTACAATTACTATACTTGTTACTCTTATTATTATCAATCGAACTCATATTATTAGCCTTTCAATGCTTATATGATCGACAGAACGACAATTACTATACTGATTCCACTCACTATTATCAATCTAACTCATATTATTAACCATATTATGCAGATATGGTCGATAGAACGACAATTACTATACTTATTAGTCTTATTATTATCAATCTAACTCATATTATTAGCCATATTATGATTCTATGATCGATAGAACGACAATTACTATACTTTTTACTCTTATTACTATCAATCTAACTCATATTATTAGCCATATTATGATTATATGATCGATAGAACGACAATTACTATACTTTTTACTCTTATTATTATCAATCTAACTCATATTATTAACCATATTATGCAGATATGGTCGATAGAACGACAATTACTATACTTATTACTCTTATTATTATCAATCTGACTCATATTATTAGCCATATTATGCTTATATGATCGATAGAACGACAATTACTATACTTATTAGTCTTATTATTATCAATCTAACTCATATTATTAATCATATTATGCTTATATGATCGATAGAACGACAATTACTATACTCCTTAGTCTTATTATTATCAATCTAACTCATATTATTAGCCATATATGCTTATATGATCGGTAGAACGATAATTACTATACTTATTACTCTTATTATTATCAATCGAACTCATATTATTAGCCATACTATGCTTATATGATCGACAGAACGACAATTACTATACTAATTGCACTCACTATTATCAATCTAACTCATATTATTACCCATACTATGCTTATATGATCGACAGAACCACAATTACTATACTTATTGCACTCACTATTATCAATCTAACTCATATTATTAGCCATACTATGCTTATATGATCGACAGAACGACAATTACTATACTTATTACACTCACTATTATCAATCGAACTCATATTATTAGATACATTAAGCTTGTATGATCGGTGGAACGATAATTACTATACTTAATGCTCTTATTATTATCAATCTAACTCATATTATTAGCCATATTATGCTTATATGATCGATAGAACTACAATTACTATACTTATTACTCTTATTATTATCAATCTAGCTAATATTGTTAACCATATTATGCGGACATGATCGATAGAACTACAACTACTATACTCATTACTCTTATTATTATCAATCTAACTCATATTATTAGCCATATTATACTTGTATGATCGGGAGAACGATAATTACTATACTTATTACTCTTATTATTATCAATCTAACTCATATTATTAGCCATATTATGCTTATATAATCGATAGAACGACAATTACTATACTCCTTAGTCTTATTATTATCAATCTAACTCATATTATTAGCTATATTATGCTTATATGATCGATAGAACGACAATTACTATACTTATTACTCTTATTATTATCAATCTAGCTAATATTGTTAACCATATTATGCAGACATGATCGATAGAACTACAACTACTATACTCATTACTCTTATTATTATCAATTTAACTCATATTATTAGCCATATTATGCTTGTATGATCGGGAGAACGATAATCACTATACTTATTACTCTTATTATTATCAATCTAACTCATATTATTAGCCATATTATGCTTATATGATCGATAGAACGTCAATTACTATACTTTTTACTCTTACTATTATCAATCTAACTCATATTATTAGCCATATTATGCTTATATGATCGATAGAACGACAATTACTATACTCCTTAGTCTTATTATTATCAAACTAACTCATATTATTAGCCATATTATGCTTATATGATCGATAGAACGACAATTACTATACTTTTTACTCTTATTATTATCAATCTAACTCATATTATTAGCCATATTATGCTTATATGATCGATAGAACTGCAATTACTATACATACTGCTCTTATTATTATCAATCTAACTCATATTATTAGCCATACTATGCTTGTATGATCGGGAGAACGATAAATACTATACTTATTACTCTTATTATTATTCATCTAACTCATATTATTAATCATATTATGCTTATATGAGCAATAGAACTACAATTACTATACTTATTACACTCACTATTATCATTCTAACTCATATTATTAAGCATATTATGCAGATATGGTCGATAGAACGACAATTACTATACTTATTACTCTTATTATTATCAATCTGACTCACATTGTTAGCCATATTATGCTTATATGATCGATAGAACGACAATTACTATACTTATTACTCTTATTATTATCAATCTAACTCATATTATTTGCCATCTTATGCTTATATGATCGATAGAACGAAAATTACTATACTCATTACTCTTATTATTATCAATCTAACTCATATTATTAGCCATATTATGCTTATATGATCGATAGAACTGCAATTACTATACTTGTTACTCTTATTATTATCAATCGAACTCATATTATTAGCCATACTATGCTTATATGATCGACAGAACGACAATTACTATACTTCTTGCACTCACTATTATCAATCTAACTCATATTATTAGCCATACTATGCTTATATGATCGACAGAACGACAATTACTATACTTATTACACTCACTATTATCAATCTAACTCATATTATTAGCCATACTATGCTTTTATGATCGATAGAACGACAATTACTATACTTATTAGTCTTATTATTATCAATCTAACTCATTTTATTAGCCATATTATGCTTATATGATCGATAGAACGACAATTACTATACTTATTACTCTTATTATTATCAATCGAACTCATATTATTAGCCTTTCTATGCTTATATCATCGACAGAACGACAATTACTATACTGATTACACTCACTATTATCAATCTAACTCATATTATTAACCATATTATGCAGATATGGTCGATAGAACGACAATTACTATACTTATTACTCTTATTATTATCAATCTGACTCATATTATTAGCCATATTATGCTTACATGATCGATAGAACGACAATTACTATACTTATTAGTCTTATTATTATCAATCTAACTCATATTATTAGCCATATTATGATTCTATGATCGATAGAACGACAATTACTATACTTTTTACTCTTATTACTATCAATCTAACTCATATTATTAGCCATATTATGATTATATGATCGATAGAACGACAATTACTATACTTTTTACTCTTATTATTATCAATCTAACTCATATTATTAACCATATTATGCAGATATGGTCGATAGAACGACAATTACTATACTTATTACTCTTATTATTATCAATCTGACTCATATTATTAGCCATATTATGCTTATATGATCGATAGAAACGACAATTACTATACTTATTAGTCTTATTATTATCAATCTAACTCATATTATTAGCCATATTATGCTTATGTGATCGATACAACGACAATTACTATACTTTTTACTCTTATTATTATCAATCTAACTCATATTATTAGCCATATTATGCTTATATGATCGGTAGAACGATAATTACTATACTTATTACACTTATTATTATCAATCTAACTCATATTATTAGCCACATTATGCTTGTATGATCGGTGGAACGATAATTACTATACTTAATACTCTTATTATTATCAATCTAACTCATATTATTAGCCATATTATGCTTATATGATCGGTAGAACGATAATTACTATACTTATTACTCTTATTATTATCAATCTAACTCATACTATTAGCCATACTATGCTTATATGATCGATAGAACTACAACTACTATACTCATTACTCTTATTATTATCAATCTAACTCATATTATTAGCCATATTATGCTTGTATGATCGGGAGAACGATAATTACTATACTTATTACTCTTATTATTATCAATCTAACTCATATTATTAATCATATTATGCTTATATGATCGATAGAACGACAATTACTATTCTCCTTAGTCTTATTATTATCAATCTAACTCATATTATTAGCCATATTATGATTATGTGGTCGATAGAACGACAATTACTATACTTTTTACTCTTATTATTATCAATCTAATTCATATTATTAACCATATTATGCAGATATGGTCGATAGAACGACAATTACTATACTCACTACTCTTATTATTATCAATCTAACTAATATTATTAGCCATATTATGCTTATGTGATCGATAGAACGACAATTACTATACTTATTACTCTTATTATTATCAGTCTAACTCATATTATTTGCCATATTATGCTTATATGATCGATAGAACGACAATTACTATACTTATTAGTCTTATTATTATCAATCTAACTCATATTATTAGCCATATTATGCTTATATGATCGGTAGAACGACAATTACTATACTTATTACACTCACTATTATCAATCGAACTCATATTATTAGATACATTAAGCTTGTATGATCGGTGGAACGATAATTACTATACTTAATGCTCTTATTATTATCAATCTAACTCATATTATTAGCCATATTATGCTTATATGATCGATAGAACTACAATTACTATACTTATTACTCTTATTATTATCAATCTAGCTCATATGATTAACCATATTATGCAGACATGATCGATAGAACTACAATTACTATACTTATTACACTCACTATTATCAATCTAACTCATATTATTAGCCATATTATGCTTATATGATCGATAGAACGACAATTACTATACTTTTTACGCTTATTATTATCAATCTAACTCATATTATTAGCCACATTATGCTTATATGATCGATAGAACGGCAATTACTATACTTACTGCTCTTATTATTATCAATCTAACTCATATTATTAGCCATATTATGCTCGTATGATCGGGAGAACGATAATTACTATACTTATTACTCTTATTATTATTCATCTAACTCATATTATTAATCATATTATGCTTATATGAGCAATGGAACTACAATTACTATACTTATTACACTCACTATTATCAATCTGACTCATATTATTAACCATATTATGCAGATATGGTCGATAGAACGACAATTACTATACCTATTACTCTTATTATTATCAATCTGACTCATATTATTAGCCATATTATGCTTATATGATCGATAGAACGACAATTACTATACTTATTAGTCTTATTACTATCAATCTAACTCCTATTATTAGCCATATTATGCTTATATGATCGGTAGAACGATAATTACTGAACTTATTACACTTATTATTATCAATCTAACTAATATTATTAATCATATTATGCTTATATGAGCAATAGAACTACAATTACTATACTAATTACACTCACTATTATCAATCTAACTCATATTATTAGCAATATTATGCTTATATGATCGATAGGACGACAATTACTTTACTTATTAGTCCTATTATTATCAATCTAACTCATATTATTAGCCATATTATGCTTATATGATCGATAGAACGACAATTACTATACTTTTTACTCTTATTATTATCAATCTAGCTCATATTATTAACCATATTATGCAGATATGATCGATAGAACTACAACTACTATACTCATTACTCTTATTATTATCAATCTAACTAATATTATTAGCCATATTATGCTTGTATGATAGGTAGAACGATAATTACTATACATATTACTCTTATTATTATCAATCTAACTCATATTATTAGCCATACTATGCTTATATGATCGATAGAACGACAATTACTATACTTATTACTCTTATTATTATCAATCTGACTCATATTATTAGCCATATTATGCTTACATGATCGATAGAACGACAATTACTATACTTATTAGTCTTATTATTATCAATCTAACTCATATTATTAGCCATATTATGATTCTATGATCGATAGAACGACAATTACTATACTTTTTACTCTTATTACTATCAATCTAACTCATATTATTAGCCATATTATGATTATATGATCGATAGAACGACAATTACTATACTTTTTACTCTTATTATTATCAATCTAACTCATATTATTAACCATATTATGCAGATATGGTCGATAGAACGACAATTACTATACTTATTACTCTTATTATTATCAATCTGACTCATATTATTAGCCATATTATGCTTATATGATCGATAGAAACGACAATTACTATACTTATTAGTCTTATTATTATCAATCTAACTCATATTATTAGCCATATTATGCTTATGTGATCGATACAACGACAATTACTATACTTTTTACTCTTATTATTATCAATCTAACTCATATTATTAGCCATATTATGCTTATATGATCGGTAGAACGATAATTACTATACTTATTACACTTATTATTATCAATCTAACTCATATTATTAGCCACATTATGCTTGTATGATCGGTGGAACGATAATTACTATACTTAATACTCTTATTATTATCAATCTAACTCATATTATTAGCCATATTATGCTTATATGATCGGTAGAACGATAATTACTATACTTATTACTCTTATTATTATCAATCTAACTCATACTATTAGCCATACTATGCTTATATGATCGATAGAACTACAACTACTATACTCATTACTCTTATTATTATCAATCTAACTCATATTATTAGCCATATTATGCTTGTATGATCGGGAGAACGATAATTACTATACTTATTACTCTTATTATTATCAATCTAACTCATATTATTAATCATATTATGCTTATATGATCGATAGAACGACAATTACTATTCTCCTTAGTCTTATTATTATCAATCTAACTCATATTATTAGCCATATTATGATTATGTGGTCGATAGAACGACAATTACTATACTTTTTACTCTTATTATTATCAATCTAATTCATATTATTAACCATATTATGCAGATATGGTCGATAGAACGACAATTACTATACTCACTACTCTTATTATTATCAATCTAACTAATATTATTAGCCATATTATGCTTATGTGATCGATAGAACGACAATTACTATACTTATTACTCTTATTATTATCAGTCTAACTCATATTATTTGCCATATTATGCTTATATGATCGATAGAACGACAATTACTATACTTATTAGTCTTATTATTATCAATCTAACTCATATTATTAGCCATATTATGCTTATATGATCGGTAGAACGATAATTACTATACTTATTACACTTATTATTATCAATCTAACTCATATTATTGGCCACATTAAGCTTGTATGATCGGTGGAACGATAATTACTATACTTAATGCTCTTATTATTATCAATCTAACTCATATTATTAGCCATATTATGCTTATATGATCGATAGAACTACAATTACTATACTTATTACTCTTATTATTATCAATCTAGCTCATATGATTAACCATATTATGCAGACATGATCGATAGAACTACAATTACTATACTTATTACACTCACTATTATCAATCTAACTCATATTATTAGCCATATTATGCTTATATGATCGATAGAACGACAATTACTATACTTTTTACGCTTATTATTATCAATCTAACTCATATTATTAGCCACATTATGCTTATATGATCGATAGAACGGCAATTACTATACTTACTGCTCTTATTATTATCAATCTAACTCATATTATTAGCCATATTATGCTCGTATGATCGGGAGAACGATAATTACTATACTTATTACTCTTATTATTATTCATCTAACTCATATTATTAATCATATTATGCTTATATGAGCAATGGAACTACAATTACTATACTTATTACACTCACTATTATCAATCTGACTCATATTATTAACCATATTATGCAGATATGGTCGATAGAACGACAATTACTATACCTATTACTCTTATTATTATCAATCTGACTCATATTATTAGCCATATTATGCTTATATGATCGATAGAACGACAATTACTATACTTATTAGTCTTATTACTATCAATCTAACTCCTATTATTAGCCATATTATGCTTATATGATCGGTAGAACGATAATTACTGAACCTATTACACTTATTATTATCAATCTAACTCATATTATTAATCATATTATGCTTATATGAGCAATAGAACTACAATTACTATACTAATTGCACTCACTATTATCAATCTAACTCATATTATTAGCAATATTATGCTTATATGATCGATAGGACGACAATTACTTTACTTATTAGTCCTATTATTATCAATCTAACTCATATTATTAGCCATACTATGCTTATATGATCGATAGAACGACAATTACTATACTTATTACTCTTATTATTATCAACCTAACTGATATTATTAGCCATATTATGCTTATATGATCGATAGAACGACAATTACTATACTTTTTACTCTTATTATTATCAATCTAACTCATATTATTAGCCATATTATGCTTATATGATCGATAGAACGACAATTACTATACTTTTTACTCTTATTATTATCAATCTAGCTCATATTATTAACCATATTATGCAGATATGATCGATAGAACTACAACTACTATACTCATTACTCTTATTATTATCAATCTAACACATATTATTAGCCATATTATGCTTATATGATCGACAGAACGCCAATTACTATACTCATTACTCTTATTATTATCAATCTAACTCATATTGTTAGCCATATTATGCTTATATGATCGATAGAGCGACAATTACTATACTCACTACTCTTATTATTATCAATCTAACTAATATTATTAGACATATTATGCTTATGTGATCGATAGAACGACAATTACTATACTTATTACTCTTATTATTATCAGTCTAACTCATATTATTAGCCACATTATGCTTATATGATCGATAGAACGGCAATTACTATACTTACTGCTCTTATTATTATCAATCTAACTCATATTATTAGCCATATTATGCTTATATGATCGATAGAACGACAATTACTATACTTTTTACTCTTACTATTATCAATCTAACTCATATTATTAGCCATATTATGCTTGTATGATCGGGAGAACGATAATTACTATACTTATTACTCTTATTATTATCAATCTAACTCATATTATTAATCATATTATGCTTATATGAGCAATGGAACTACAATTACTATACTTATTACACTCACTATTATCAATCTAACTCATATTATTAGCCATATTATGCTTATATGATCGATAGAACGACAATTACTATACCCCTTAGTCTTATTATTATCAAACTAACTCATATTATTAGCCATATTATGCAGATATGGTCGATAGAACGACAATTACTATACTTATTACTCTTATTATTATCAATCTGACTCATATTATTAGCCATATTATGCTTATATGATCGATAGAAACGACAATTACTATACTTATTAGTCTTATTATTATCAATCTAACTCATATTATTAGCCATATTATGCTTATGTGATCGATACAACGACAATTACTATACTTTTTACTCTTATTATTATCAATCTAACTCATATTATTAGCCATATTATGCTTATATGATCGGTAGAACGATAATTACTATACTTATTACACTTATTATTATCAATCTAACTCATATTATTAGCCACATTATGCTTGTATGATCGGTGGAACGATAATTACTATACTTAATACTCTTATTATTATCAATCTAACTCATATTATTAGCCATATTATGCTTATATGATCGGTAGAACGATAATTACTATACTTATTACTCTTATTATTATCAATCTAACTCATACTATTAGCCATACTATGCTTATATGATCGATAGAACTACAACTACTATACTCATTACTCTTATTATTATCAATCTAACTCATATTATTAGCCATATTATGCTTGTATGATCGGGAGAACGATAATTACTATACTTATTACTCTTATTATTATCAATCTAACTCATATTATTAATCATATTATGCTTATATGATCGATAGAACGACAATTACTATTCTCCTTAGTCTTATTATTATCAATCTAACTCATATTATTAGCCATATTATGATTATGTGGTCGATAGAACGACAATTACTATACTTTTTACTCTTATTATTATCAATCTAATTCATATTATTAACCATATTATGCAGATATGGTCGATAGAACGACAATTACTATACTCACTACTCTTATTATTATCAATCTAACTAATATTATTAGCCATATTATGCTTATGTGATCGATAGAACGACAATTACTATACTTATTACTCTTATTATTATCAGTCTAACTCATATTATTTGCCATATTATGCTTATATGATCGATAGAACGACAATTACTATACTTATTAGTCTTATTATTATCAATCTAACTCATATTATTAGCCATATTATGCTTATATGATCGGTAGAACGATAATTACTATACTTATTACACTTATTATTATCAATCTAACTCATATTATTGGCCACATTAAGCTTGTATGATCGGTGGAACGATAATTACTATACTTAATGCTCTTATTATTATCAATCTAACTCATATTATTAGCCATATTATGCTTATATGATCGATAGAACTACAATTACTATACTTATTACTCTTATTATTATCAATCTAGCTCATATGATTAACCATATTATGCAGACATGATCGATAGAACTACAATTACTATACTTATTACACTCACTATTATCAATCTAACTCATATTATTAGCCATATTATGCTTATATGATCGATAGAACGACAATTACTATACTTTTTACGCTTATTATTATCAATCTAACTCATATTATTAGCCACATTATGCTTATATGATCGATAGAACGGCAATTACTATACTTACTGCTCTTATTATTATCAATCTAACTCATATTATTAGCCATATTATGCTCGTATGATCGGGAGAACGATAATTACTATACTTATTACTCTTATTATTATTCATCTAACTCATATTATTAATCATATTATGCTTATATGAGCAATGGAACTACAATTACTATACTTATTACACTCACTATTATCAATCTGACTCATATTATTAACCATATTATGCAGATATGGTCGATAGAACGACAATTACTATACCTATTACTCTTATTATTATCAATCTGACTCATATTATTAGCCATATTATGCTTATATGATCGATAGAACGACAATTACTATACTTATTAGTCTTATTACTATCAATCTAACTCCTATTATTAGCCATATTATGCTTATATGATCGGTAGAACGATAATTACTGAACTTATTACACTTATTATTATCAATCTAACTAATATTATTAATCATATTATGCTTATATGAGCAATAGAACTACAATTACTATACTAATTACACTCACTATTATCAATCTAACTCATATTATTAGCAATATTATGCTTATATGATCGATAGGACGACAATTACTTTACTTATTAGTCCTATTATTATCAATCTAACTCATATTATTAGCCATATTATGCTTATATGATCGATAGAACGACAATTACTATACTTTTTACTCTTATTATTATCAATCTAGCTCATATTATTAACCATATTATGCAGATATGATCGATAGAACTACAACTACTATACTCATTACTCTTATTATTATCAATCTAACTAATATTATTAGCCATATTATGCTTGTATGATAGGTAGAACGATAATTACTATACATATTACTCTTATTATTATCAATCTAACTCATATTATTAGCCATACTATGCTTATATGATCGATAGAACGACAATTACTATACTTATTACTCTTATTATTATCAATCTGACTCATATTATTAGCCATATTATGCTTACATGATCGATAGAACGACAATTACTATACTTATTAGTCTTATTATTATCAATCTAACTCATATTATTAGCCATATTATGATTCTATGATCGATAGAACGACAATTACTATACTTTTTACTCTTATTACTATCAATCTAACTCATATTATTAGCCATATTATGATTATATGATCGATAGAACGACAATTACTATACTTTTTACTCTTATTATTATCAATCTAACTCATATTATTAACCATATTATGCAGATATGGTCGATAGAACGACAATTACTATACTTATTACTCTTATTATTATCAATCTGACTCATATTATTAGCCATATTATGCTTATATGATCGATAGAAACGACAATTACTATACTTATTAGTCTTATTATTATCAATCTAACTCATATTATTAGCCATATTATGCTTATGTGATCGATACAACGACAATTACTATACTTTTTACTCTTATTATTATCAATCTAACTCATATTATTAGCCATATTATGCTTATATGATCGGTAGAACGATAATTACTATACTTATTACACTTATTATTATCAATCTAACTCATATTATTAGCCACATTATGCTTGTATGATCGGTGGAACGATAATTACTATACTTAATACTCTTATTATTATCAATCTAACTCATATTATTAGCCATATTATGCTTATATGATCGGTAGAACGATAATTACTATACTTATTACTCTTATTATTATCAATCTAACTCATACTATTAGCCATACTATGCTTATATGATCGATAGAACTACAACTACTATACTCATTACTCTTATTATTATCAATCTAACTCATATTATTAGCCATATTATGCTTGTATGATCGGGAGAACGATAATTACTATACTTATTACTCTTATTATTATCAATCTAACTCATATTATTAATCATATTATGCTTATATGATCGATAGAACGACAATTACTATTCTCCTTAGTCTTATTATTATCAATCTAACTCATATTATTAGCCATATTATGATTATGTGGTCGATAGAACGACAATTACTATACTTTTTACTCTTATTATTATCAATCTAATTCATATTATTAACCATATTATGCAGATATGGTCGATAGAACGACAATTACTATACTCACTACTCTTATTATTATCAATCTAACTAATATTATTAGCCATATTATGCTTATGTGATCGATAGAACGACAATTACTATACTTATTACTCTTATTATTATCAGTCTA
>NW_027474759.1:0-29747 GCF_050947335.1 Megachile rotundata | reverse complement strand
GACATTCACTATACTTATTACACTCACTATTATCAATCTAACTCATATTATTAACCATATTATGCAGATATGATCGATAGAACGACAATTACTATACTTATTACTCTTATTATTATCATTCTAACTCATATTATTAACCATATTATGCTTATATGATCGATAGAACGACAGTTACTATACTCATTATTCTTAGTTTTATCAACCCAACTCATATTATTCGCCATATTATGCTTAAATGACCGATAGAACGACAATTACTATACTTATTACTCTTATTATTATCAATCTAACTCATATTATTAGCCATATTATGCTTATATGATCGATCGAACGAGAATTACTATACTCACTACTCTTAGTATTATCAATCTAACTCATATTATTAGCCATATTATGCTTATATTATCGATAGAACGACAATTACTATACTTATTACTGTTATTATTATCAATCTGACTCATATTATTAGCCATATTATGCTTAAATGACCGATAGAACGACAATTACTATACTTATTACTCTTATTATTATCAATCTAACTCATATTATTAGCCATATTATGCTTATATGATCGATAGAACGAGAATTACTATACTCACTACTCTTAGTATTATCAATCTAACTCATATTATTAGCCATATTATGCTTATATTATCGATAGAACGACAATTACTATACTTATTACTGTTATCATTATCAATCTAACTCATATTATTAGCCATATTATGCTTAAATGATCGATAGAACGACAAATACTATACTTATGACTCTTATTATTATCAATCTAACTCATATTATTAGCCATATTATGCTTATATGATCGATGGAATGAGAATTACTGTACTCACTACTCTTAGTATTATCACTCTAACTCATATTATTAGCCATATTATGCTTATATGATCGAGAGAACGACAAATACTATACTTATTACTCTTATTATTATCAATCTAACTCATATTATTAACCATATTATGCAGATATGATCGATAGAACTACAATTACTATACTCATTACTCTTATTATTATCAATCCAACTCATGCTGTTAGCCATATTATGGTTATATGATCGATATAACGACAATTACTATACTCTTTACTCTTATTATTATCAATCTAACTCATATTGTTAACCATATTATGCAGATATGTTCGATAGAACGACAATTACTATACTCATTACTCTTATTATTATCAATCTAACTCATATTATTAGCCATATTGTGCTTATATGATCGATAGAAAGACAATTACTATACTTATTACTCTTATTATTATGAATCTAACTCATATTATTAGCCATATTATGCTTATATGATCGATAGAACGAGAATTACTATACTCACTACTCTTAGTATTATCAATCTAACTCATATTATTAGCCATATTATGCTTATATGATCGATAGAACGACAAATACTATACTTATGACTCTTATTATTATCAATCTAACTCATATTATTAGCCATATTATGCTTATATGATCGATAGAACGACAATTACTATACTTATTACTCTTATTATTATCAATCTAACTCGTATTATTAGCCATATTATGCTTATATGATCTATAGAACAACAAATACTATACTTACTACTCTTATTATTATCAATCTAACTCATATTATTAGCCATATTATGCTTATATGATCGATAGAACGACAATTAGTATACTCACTACTCTTAGTATTATCAATCTAACTCATATTATTAGCCATATTATGATTATATGATCGATAGAACGAGAATTACTATACTCACTACTCTTAGTATTATCAATCTAACTCATATTATTAGCCATATTATGCTTATATTATCGATAGAACGACAATTACTATACTTATTACTGTTATTATTATCCATCTGACTCATATTATTAGCCATATTATGCTTAAATGACCGATAGAACGACAATTACTATACTTATTACACTTATTATTATCAATCTAACTCATATTATTAGCCATATTATGCTTATATGATCGATAGAACGACAATTACTATACTTATTACTCTTATTATTATCAATCTAACTCATATTATTAGCCATATTGTGCTTATATGAGCGATAGAACGACAATTACTATATTTATTGCACTCACTATTATCAATCTAACTCACATTATTAGCCATATTATGCTTATATGATCGATAGTACGACAATTACAATACTCATTACTCTTATTATTATCAATCTAACTCATATTATTAACCATATTATGCAGATATGATCGATCGAACGACAATTACTCTACTTTTTACACATATTATTATCAATCTAACTCATATTATTAGCCATATTATTATTATACGATCGATAGAACGAGAATTACTCTATTCACTACTCTTAGTATTATCAATCTAACTCATATTATTAGCCATATTATGCTTATATTATCGATAGAACGACAATTACTATACTTATTACTGTTATTATTATCAATCTGACACATATTATTAGCCATATTATGCTTAAATGACCGATAGAACGACAATTACTATACTTATTACTCTTATTATTAGCAATCTAACTCATATTATTAGCCATATTATGGTTAAATGATCGATAGAACGACAATTACTATACTTATTACTCTTATTATTATCAATCTAACTCGTATTATTAGCCATATTATGCTTATATGATCGATAGAACGACAAATACTATACTTACTACTCTTATTATTATCAATCTAACTCATATTATTAGCCATATTATGCTTATATGATCGATAGAACGACAATTACTGTACTCACTACTCTTAGTATTAACAATCTAACTCATATTATTAGCCATATTATGCTTATATTATCGATAGAACGACAATTACTGTACTTATTACTGCTATTAGTATCAATCTAACTCATATTATTAGCCATATTATGCTTATATGATCGATGGAATGAGAATTACTGTACTCACTACTCTTAGTATTATCACTCTAACTCATATTATTAGCCATATTATGCTTATATGATCGATAGAACGACAATTACTATACTTATTACTCTTATTTTTATGAATCTAACTCATATTATTAGCCATATTATGCTTATATGATCGATAGAACGACAATTACTATGCTTATTACTCTTATTATTATCAATCTAACTCGTATTATTAGCCATATTATGCTTATATGATCGATAGAACGACAAATACTATACTCATTACTCTTACTATTATCAATCCAACTCATATTATTACCCATATTATGCTGATATGATCGATAGAACGACATTCACTATACTTATTACACTCACTATTATCAATCTAACTCATATTATTAACCATATTATGCAGATATGATCGATAGAACGACAATTACTATACTTATTACTCTTATTATTATCATTCTAACTCATATTATTAACCATATTATGCTTATATGATCGATAGAACGACAGTTACTATACTTATTATTCTTAGTTTTATCAACCCAACTCATATTATTCGCCATATTATGCTTAAATGACCGATAGAACGACAATTACTATACTTATTACTCTTATTATTATCAATCTAACTCATATTATTAGCCATATTATGCTTAAATGATCGATAGAACGACAATTACTATACTTATTACTGTTATTATTATGAATCTAACTCATATTATTAACCATATTATGCAGATATGATCGATAGAACTACAATTACTATACTCATTACTCTTATTATTATCTATCTAACTCATATTATTAGCCATATTATGCTTATATGATCGATAGAATGAGAATTACTATACTCACTACTCTTAGTATTATCAATCTAACTCATATTATTAGCCATATTATGCTTATATGATCGATAGAACGACAATTACTATACTTATTACTCTTATTATTATCAATCCAACTCATATTATTAGCCATATTATGCTTACATGATCGACAGAACGAGAATTACTATACTCACTACCCTTAGTATTATCAATCTAACTCATATTATTAGCCATATTATGCTTATATTATCGATAGAACGACAATTACTATACTTATTACTCTTATTATTATCAATCTAACTCATATTATTAGCCATATTATGGTTAAATGATCGATAGAACGACAATTACTGTACTTATTACTCTTATTATTATCAATCTAACTCGTATTATTAGCCATATTATGCTTATATGATCGATAGAACGACAAATACTATACTTACTACTCTTATTATTATCAATCTAACTCATGTTATTAGCCATATTATGCTTATATGATCGATAGAACGACAATTACTATACTCACCACTCTTAGTATTATCAATGTAACTCA
The DNA here is from genome assembly GCF_050947335.1 of Megachile rotundata. NCBI lineage: Eukaryota > Metazoa > Arthropoda > Insecta > Hymenoptera > Megachilidae > Megachile > Megachile rotundata. The sequence goes on along the minus strand of NW_027474759.1, from coordinate 25,469 downwards.
TATTATTAGCCATATTATGATTATATGATCGATAGAACGAGAATTACTATACTTATTACTCTTATTATTATCAATCCAACTCATATTATTAGCCATATTATGCTTATATGATCGATAGAACGAGAATTACTATACTTACTACACTTATTATTATCAATCTAACTCATATTATTAGCCTTATTATGCTTATATGATCGATAGAACGACAATTACTATACTCAATACTCTTAGTATTATCAATCTAACTCATATTATTAGCCATATTATGCTTATATGATCGATAGAATGAGAACTACTATACTCACTACTCTTATTATTATCAATCTAACTCGTATTATTAGCCATATTATGCTTATATGATCGATAGAACGACAAATACTATACTCACTACTCTTATTATTATCAATCTAACTCATATTATTAGCCATATTATGCTTATATGATCGATAGAACGACAATTACTATACTCACTACTCTTAGTATTATCAATCTAACTCATATTATTAGCCATATTATGATTATATGATCGATAGAACGAGAATTACTATACTCACTACTCTTAGTATTATCAATCTAACTCATATTATTAGCCATATTATGCTTATATTATCGATAGAACGACAATTACTATACTTATTACTGTTATTATTATCAATCTGACTCATATTATTAGCCATATTATGCTTAAATGACCGATAGAACGACAATTACTATACTTATTACACTTATTATTATCAATCTAACTCATATTATTAGCCATATTGTGCTTATATGATCGATAGAACGACAATTACTATACTTATTACTCTTATTATTATAAATCTAACTCATATTATTAGCCATATTATGCTTATATGATCGATAGAACGACAATTACTATACTTACTACTCTTATTATTATCAATCTAACTCATATTATTAGCCATATTGTGCTTATATGAGCGATAGAACGACAATTACTATATTTATTGCACTCACTATTATCAATCTAACTCACATTATTAGCCATATTATGCTTATATGATCGATAGAACGACAATTACTATACTTATTACTCTTATTATTATAAATCTAACTCATATTATTAGCCATATTATGCTTATATGATCGATAGAACGACAATTACTATACTTATTACTCTTATTATTATGAATCTAACTCATATTATTAGCCATATTATGCTTATATTATCGATAGAACGACAATTACTATACTTATTACTCTTATTATTATAAATCTAACTCATATTATTAGCCATATTATGCTTATATGATCGATAGAATGAGAATTACTATACTCACTACTCTTAGTATTATCACTCTAACTCATATTATTAGCCATATTATGCTTATATGATCGAGAGAACGACAATTACTATACTTATTACTCTTATTATTATCAATTTAACTCATATTATTAGCCATATTATGGTTAAATGATCGATAGAACGACAATTACTATACTTATTACTCTTATTATTATCAATCTAACTCGTATTATTAGCCATATTATGCTTATATGATCGACAGAACGACAAATACTATACTTACTACTCTTATTATTATCAATCTAACTCATATTATTAGCCATATTATGCTTATATGATCGATAGAACGACAATTACTATACTCACTACTCTTAGTATTATCAATCTAACTCATATTATTAGCCATATTATGATTATATGATCGATAGAACGAGAATTACTATACTCACTACTCTTAGTATTATCAATCTAACTCATATTATTAGCCATATTATGCTTATATTATCGATAGAACGACAATTACTATACTTATTACTGTTATTATTATCAATCTGACTCATATTATTAGCCATATTATGCTTAAATCACCGATAGAACGACAATTACTATACTTATTACTCTCATTATTATCAATCTAACTCATATTATTAGCCATATTATGCTTATATGATCGATAGAACGAGAATTACTATACTCACTACTCTTAGTATTATCAATCTAACTCATATTATTAGCCATATTATGCTTATATTATCGATAGAACGACAAATACTATACTTACTACTCTTATTATTATCAATCTAACTCATGTTATTAGCCATATTATGCTTATATTATCGATAGGACGACAATTACTATACTTATTACTGTTATTATTATCAATCTGACTCATATTATTAGCCATATTATGCTTAAATGACCGATAGAACGACAATTACTATACTTAGTACACTTATTATTATCAATCTAACTCATATCATTAGCCATATTATGCTTATATAATCGATAGAACGACAATTACTATACTTATTACTCTTATTATTATCAATCTAACTCATATTATTAGCCATATTGTGCTTATATGAGCGATAGAACGACAATTACTATATTTATTGCACTCACTATTATCAATCTAACTCACATTATTAGCCATATTATGCTTATATGATCGATAGTACGACAATTACTATACTCATTACTCTTATTATTATCAATCTAACTCATATCATTAGCCATATTATGCTTATATAATCGATAGAACGACAATTACTATACTTATTACTCTTATTATTATCAATCTAACTCATATTATTAGCCATATTGTGCTTATATGAGCGATAGAACGACAATTACTATATTTATTGCACTCACTATTATCAATCTAACTCACATTATTAGCCATATTATGCTTATATGATCGATAGAACGACAATTACTATACTTATTACTCTTATTATTATAAATCTAACTCATATTATTAGCCATATTATGCTTATATGATCGATAGAACGACAATTACTATACTTATTACTCTTATTATTATGAATCTAACTCATATTATTAGCCATATTATGCTTATATTATCGATAGAACGACAATTACTATACTTATTACTCTTATTATTATAAATCTAACTCATATTATTAGCCATATTATGCTTATATGATCGATAGAATGAGAATTACTATACTCACTACTCTTAGTATTATCACTCTAACTCATATTATTAGCCATATTATGCTTATATGATCGAGAGAACGACAATTACTATACTTATTACTCTTATTATTATCAATTTAACTCATATTATTAGCCATATTATGGTTAAATGATCGATAGAACGACAATTACTATACTTATTACTCTTATTATTATCAATCTAACTCGTATTATTAGCCATATTATGCTTATATGATCGACAGAACGACAAATACTATACTTACTACTCTTATTATTATCAATCTAACTCATATTATTAGCCATATTATGCTTATATGATCGATAGAACGAGAATTACTATACTCACTACTCTTAGTATTATCAATCTAACTCATATTATTAGCCATATTATGCTTATATTATCGATAGAACGACAATTACTATACTTATTACTGTTATTATTATCAATCTGACTCATATTATTAGCCATATTATGCTTAAATCACCGATAGAACGACAATTACTATACTTATTACTCTCATTATTATCAATCTAACTCATATTATTAGCCATATTATGCTTATATGATCGATAGAACGAGAATTACTATACTCACTACTCTTAGTATTATCAATCTAACTCATATTATTAGCCATATTATGCTTATATTATCGATAGAACGACAAATACTATACTTACTACTCTTATTATTATCAATCTAACTCATGTTATTAGCCATATTATGCTTATATTATCGATAGGACGACAATTACTATACTTATTACTGTTATTATTATCAATCTGACTCATATTATTAGCCATATTATGCTTAAATGACCGATAGAACGACAATTACTATACTTATTACACTTATTATTATCAATCTAACTCATATCATTAGCCATATTATGCTTATATAATCGATAGAACGACAATTACTATACTTATTACTCTTATTATTATCAATCTAACTCATATTATTAGCCATATTGTGCTTATATGAGCGATAGAACGACAATTACTATATTTATTGCACTCACTATTATCAATCTAACTCACATTATTAGCCATATTATGCTTATATGATCGATAGTACGACAATTACTATACTCATTACTCTTATTATTATCAATCTAACTCATATTATTAACCATATTATGCAGATATGATCGATCGAACGACAATTACTCTACTTTTTACACTTATTATTATCAATCTAACTCATATTATTAGCCATATTATGCTTATATGATCGATAGTACGACAATTACTATACTCATTGCTCTTATTATTATCAACCTAACTCATATTCTTAACCATATTATGCAATTATGATCGATAGAACGACGATTACTATACTTATTACACTTAGTATTATCAATCTAACTCATATTATTAACCATATTATGCTTATATGATCGATAGAACGACAATTACTATACTTATTACTCTTATTATTATCAATCTAACTCATATTATTAGCCATATTGTGCTTATATGAGCGATAGAACGACAATTACTATATTTATTACACTCACTATTATCAATCTAACTCATATTATTAACCATATTATGCAGATATGATCGATAGAACGACAATTACTATACTCATTACTCTTATTATTATCAATCTAACTCATGCTATTAGCCATATTATGGTTATATGATCGTTATAACGACAATTACTATACTTATTACTCTTATTATTATCAATCTAACTCATATTATTAGCCATATTGTGCTTATATGATCGATAGAACGACAATTACTATACTTATTACTCTTATTATTATAAATCTAACTCATATTATTAGCCATATTATGCTTATGTGATCGATAGAACGACAATTACTATACTTATTACTCTTATTATTGTGAATCTAACTCATATTAATAGCCATATTATGCTTATATTATCGATAGAACGACAATTACTATACTTATTACTGTTATTATTATCAATCTAACTCCTATTATTAGCCATATTATGCTTATATGATCGATAGAATGAGAATTACTATACTCACTACTCTTAGTATTATCAATCTAAGTCATATTATTAGCCATATTATGCTTATATTATCGATAGAACGACAATTACTATACTTATTACTGTTATTATTATCAATCTAACTCATATTATTAGCCATATTATGCTTATATGATCGATAGAACGACAATTACTATACTTATTACTCTTATTATTATCAATCTAACTCATGTTATTAGCCATATTGTGCTAATATGAGCGATAGAACGACAATTACTATATTTATTACACTCACTATTATCAATCTAACTCATATTATTAACCATATTATGCAGATATGATCGATAGAACGACAATTACTATACTCATTACTCTTATTATTATCAATCCAACTCATGCTATTAGCCATATTATGGTTATATGATCAATATAACGACAATTACTATACATATTACTCTTATTATTATCAATCTAACTCATACTGTTAACCATATTATGCAGATATGATCGATAGAACGAAAATTACTATACTCATTACTCTTATTATTATCAATCTAACTCATATTATTAGCCATATTGTGCTTATATGATCGATAGAACGACAATTACTATACTTATTACTCTTATTATTATCAATCTAACTCGTATTATTAGCCATATTATGCTTAAATGACTGATAGAACGACAATTACTACACTTATTACTCTTATTATTATCAATCTAACTCATATTATTAGCCATATTATGCTTAAATGATCGATAGAACGACAACTACTATACTTATTACTGTTATTATTATGAATCTGACTCATATTATTAACCATATTATGCAGATATGATCGATAGAACTACAATTACTATACTTATTACTCTTATTATTATCAATCCAACTCATATTATTAACCATATTATGCTTATATGATCGATAGAACGAGAATTACTATACTCACTACCCTTAGTATTATCAATCTAACTCATATTATTAGCCATATTATGCTTATATTATCGATAGAACGACAATTACTATACTTATTACTCTTCTTATTATCAATATAACTCATATTATTAGCCATATTATGGTTAAATGATCGATAGAACGACAATTACTATACTTATTACTCTTATTATTATCAATCTAACTCGTATTATTAGCCATATTATGCTTATATGATCTATAGAACAACAAATACTATACTTACTACTCTTATTATTATCAATCTAACTCATATTATTAGCCATATTATGCTTATATGATCGATAGAACGACAATTAACATACTCACTACTCTTAGTATTATCAATCTAACTCATATTATTAGCCATATTATGATTATATGATCGATAGAATGAGAATTACTATACTCACTACTCTTAGTATTATCAATCTAACTCATATTATTAGCCACATTATGCTCATATGATCGATAGAACGACAATTACTATACTTATTACTCTTACTATTATCAATCCAACTCATATTATTAGCCATATTATGCTCATATGATCGATAGAACGAGAATTACTATACTCACTACCCTTAGTATTATCAATCTAACTCATATTATTAGCCATATTATGCTCATATGATCGATAGAACGAGAATTACTATACTCACTACCCTTAGTATTATCAATCTAACTCATATTATTAGCCATATTATGCTTATATTATCGATAGAACGACAATTACTATACATATTACTCTTATTATTATCAATCCAACTCATGCTGTTAGCCATATTATGATAATATGATCGATATAACGACAATTACTATACTCTTTACTCTTATTATTATCAATCTAACTCATATTGTTAACCATATTATGCAGATATGTTCGATAGAACGACAATTACTATACTCATTACTCTTATTATTATCAATCTAACTCATATTATTAGCCATATTGTGCTTATATGATCGATAGAAAGACAATTACTATACTTATTACTCTTATTATTATGAATCTAACTCATATTATTAGCCATATTATGCTTATATGATCGATAGAACGACAATTACTATACTTGTTACTCTTATTATTATCAATCTAACTCGTATTATTAGCCATATTATGCTTATATGATCGATAGAACGACAAATACTATACTCATTACTCTTACTATTATCAATCCAACTCATATTATTACCCATATTATGCTGATATGATCGATAGAACGACATTCACTATACTTATTACACTCACTATTATCAATCTAACTCATATTATTAACCATATTATGCAGATATGTTCGATAGAACGACAATTACTATACTCATTACTCTTATTATTATCAATCTAACTCATATTATTAGCCATATTGTGCTTATATGATCGATAGAATGAGAATTACTATACTCACTACTCTTAGTATTATCAATCTAACTCATATTATTAGCCATATTATGCTTATATGATCGATAGAACGACAATTACTATACTTATTACTCTTATTATTATCAATCCAACTCATATTATTAGCCATATTATGCTTACATGATCGACAGAACGAGAATTACTATACTCACTACCCTTAGTATTATCAATCTAACTCATATTATTAGCCATATTATGCTTATATTATCGATAGAACGACAATTACTATACTTATTACTCTTATTATTATCAATCTAACTCATATTATTAGCCATATTATGGTTAAATGATCGATAGAACGACAATTACTATACTTATTACTCTTATTATTATCAATCTAACTCGTATTATTAGCCATATTATGCTTATATGATCGATAGAACGACAAATACTATACTTACTACTCTTATTATTATCAATCTAACTCATGTTATTAGCCATATTATGCTTATATGATCGATAGAACGACAATTACTATACTCACCACTCTTAGTATTATCAATGTAACTCATATTATTAGCCATATTATGATTATATGATCGATAGAACGAGAATTACTATACCCACTACTCTTAGTATTATCAATCTAACTCATATTATTAGCCATATTATGCTTATATTATCGATAGAACGACAATTACTATACTTATTACTGTTATTATTATCAATCTGACTCATATTATTAGCCATATTATGCTTAAATGACCGATAGAACGACAATTACTATACTTATTACACTTATTATTATCAATCTAACTCATATCATTAGCCATATTATGCTTATATAATCGATAGAACGACAATTACTATACTTAATACTCTTATTATTATCAATCTAACTCATATTATTAGCCATATTGTGCTTATATGAGCGATAGAACGACAATTACTATATTTATTGCACTCACTATTATCAATCTAACTCACATTATTAGCCATATTATGCTTATATGATCGATAGTACGACAATTACTATACTCATTACTCTTATTATTATCAATCTAACTCATATTATTAACCATATTATGCAGATATGATCGATCGAACGACAATTACTCTACTTTTTACACTTATTATTATCAATCTAACTCATATTATTAGCCATATTATGCTTATATGATCGATAGTACGACAATTACTATACTCATTGCTCTTATTATTATCAATCTAACGCATATTATTAACCATATTATGCAATTATGATCGATAGAACGACAATTACTATACTTGTTACTCTTATTATTATCAATCTAACTCATATTATTAGCCATATTGTGCTTATATGAGCGATAGAACGACAATTACTATATTTATTGCACTCACTATTATCAATCTAACTCATATTATTAGCCATATTATGCTTATATGATAGATAGAACGACAATTACTATACTTATTACTGTTATTATTATCAATCTGACTCATATTATTAGCCATATTATGCTTAAATGACCGATAGAACGACAATTACTATACTTATTACTCTTATTATTATCAATCTAACTCATATTATTAGCCATATTATGCTTATATGATCGATAGAACGAGAATTACTATACTCACTACTCTTAGTATTATCAATCTAACTCATATTATTAGCCATATTATGCTTATATTATCGACAGAACGACAATTACTATACTTATTACTGTTATTATTATCAATCTAACTCATATTATTAGCCATATTATGCTTAAATGATCGATAGAACGACAATTACTATACTTATTACTCTTATTATTATCAATCTAACTCGTATTATTAGCCATATTATGCTTATATGATCGATAGAACGACAAATACTGCACTTATTACTCTTATTATTATCAATCTAACTCATATTATTAGCCATATTGTGCTTATATGAGCGATAGAACGACAATTACTATATTTATTGCACTCACTATTATCAATCTAACTCACATTATTAGCCATATTATGCTTATATGATCGATAGTACGACAATTACAATACTCATTACTCTTATTATTATCAATCTAACTCATATTATTAACCATATTATGCAGATATGATCGATCGAACGACAATTACTCTACTTTTTACACTTATTATTATCAATCTAACTCATATTATTAGCCATATTATGCTTATATGATCGATAGTACGACAATTACTATACTCATTGCTCTTATTATTATCAATCTAACTCATATTCTTAACCATATTATGCAATTATGATCGATAGAACGACAATTACTATACTTATTACACTTAGTATTATCAATCTAACTCATATTATTAACCATATTATGCTTATATGATCGATAGAACGACAATTACTATACTTATTACTCTTATTATTATCAATCTAACTCATATTATTAGCCATATTGTGCTTATATGAGCGATAGAACAACAATTACTATATTTATTACACTCACTATTATCAATCTAACTCATATTATTAACCATATTATGCAGATATGATCGATAGAACGACAATTACTATACTCATTACTCTTATTATTATCAATCTAACTCATGCTATTAGCCATATTATGGTTATATGATCGTTATAACGACAATTACTATACTTATTACTCTTATTATTATCAATCTAACTCATATTATTAGCCATATTGTGCTTATATGATCGATAGAACGACAATTACTATACTTATTACTCTTATTATTATAAATCTAACTCATATTATTAGCCATATTATGCTTATGTGATCGATAGAACGACAATTACTATACTTATTACTCTTATTATTGTGAATCTAACTCCTATTAATAGCCATATTATGCTTATATTATCGATAGAACGACAATTACTATACTTATTACTGTTATTATTATCAATCTAACTCCTATTATTAGCCATATTATGCTTATATGATCGATAGAATGAGAATTACTATACTCACTACCCTTAGTATTATCAATCTAACTCATATTATTAGCCATATTATGCTTATATTATCGATAGAACGACAATTACTATACTTATTACTGTTATTATTATCAATCTAACTCATATTATTAGCCATATTATGCTTATATGATCGATAGAACGACAATTACTATACTTATTACTCTTATTATTATCAATCTAACTCATGTTATTAGCCATATTGTGCTAATATGAGCGATAGAACGACAATTACTATATTTATTACACTCACTATTATCAATCTAACTCATATTATTAACCATATTATGCAGATATGATCGATAGAACGACAATTACTATACTCATTACTCTTATTATTATCAATCCAACTCATGCTATTAGCCATATTATGGTTATATGATCAATATAACGACAATTACTATACATATTATTCTTATTATTATCAATCTAACTCATACTGTTAACCATATTATGCAGATATGATCGATAGAACGAAAATTACTATACTCATTACTCTTATTATTATCAATCTAACTCATATTATTAGCAATATTATGCTTATATGATCGATGGAATGAGAATTACTGTACTCACTACTCTTAATATTATCACTCTAACTCATATTATTAGCCATATTATGCTTATATGATCGAGAGAACGACAATTACTATACTTATTACTCTTATTATTATAAATCTAACTCATATTATTAGCCATATTATGCTTATGTGATCGATAGAACGACAATTACTATACTTATTACTCTTATTATTGTGAATCTAACTCATATTAATAGCCATATTATGCTTATATTATCGATAGAACGACAATTACTATACTTATTACTGTTATTATTATCAATCTAACTCCTATTATTAGCCATATTATGCTTATATGATCGATAGAATGAGAATTACTATACTCACTACTCTTAGTATTATCAATCTAACTCATATTATTAGCCATATTATGCTTATATTATCGATAGAACGACAATTACTATACTTATTACTGTTATTATTATCAATCTAACTCATATTATTAGCCATATTATGCTTATATGATCGATAGAACGACAATTACTATACTTATTACTCTTATTATTATCAATCTAACTCATGTTATTAGCCATATTGTGCTAATATGAGCGATAGAACGACAATTACTATATTTATTACACTCACTATTATCAATCTAACTCATATTATTAACCATATTATGCAGATATGATCGATAGAACGACAATTACTATACTCATTACTCTTATTATTATCAATCCAACTCATGCTATTAGCCATATTATGGTTATATGATCAATATAACGACAATTACTATACATATTACTCTTATTATTATCAATCTAACTCATACTGTTAGCCATATTATGCTTATATTATCGATAGAACGACAATTACTACACTTATTACTCTTATTATTATCAATCTAACTCATATTATTAGCCATATTATGCTTAAATGATCGATAGAACGACAACTACTATACTTATTACTGTTATTATTATGAATCTAACTCATATTATTAACCATATTATGCAGATATGATCGATAGAACTACAATTACTATACTTATTACTCTTATTATTATCAATCCAACTCATATTATTAGCCATATTATGCTTATATGATCGATAGAACGAGAATTACTATACTCACTACCCTTAGTATTATCAATCTAACTCATATTATTAGCCATATTATGCTTATATTATCGATAGAACGACAATTACTATACTTATTACTCTTCTTATTATCAATATAACTCATATTATTAGCCATATTATGGTTAAATGATCGATAGAACGACAATTACAATACTTATTACTCTTATTATTATCAATCTAACTCGTATTATTAGCCATATTATGCTTATATGATCGATAGAACGACAAATACTATACTTACTACTCTTATTATTATCAATCTAACTCATATTATTAGCCATATTATGCTTATATGATCGATAGAACGACAATTACTGTACTCACTACTCTTAGTATTATCAATCTAACTCATATTATTAGCCATATTATGCTTATATTATCGATAGAACGACAATTACTGTACTTATTACTGCTATTATTATCATTCTAACTCATATTATTAGCCACATTATGCTCATATGATCGATAGAACGACAATTACTGTACTCACTACTCTTAGTATTATCACTCTAACTCATACTATTAGCCATATTATGCTTATATTATCGATAGAACGACAATTACTATACTTATTACTGTTATCATTATCAATCTAACTCATATTATTAGCCATATTATGCTTAAATGATCGATAGAACGACAATTACTATACTTATGACTCTTATTATTATCAATCTAACTCATATTATTAGCCATATTATGCTTATATGATCGATGGAATGAGAATTACTGTACTCACTACTCTTAGTATTATCACTCTAACTCATATTATTAGCCATATTATGCTTATATGATCGAGAGAACGACAATTACTATACTTATTACTCTTATTATTATCAATCTAACCCATATTATTAGCCATATTATGCTTATATGATCGATAGAACAACAATTACTATACTTATTACTCTTATTATTATCAATCTAACTCGTATTATTAGCCATATTATGCTTATATGATCGATAGAACGACAAATACTATACTTACTACTCTTATTATTATCAATCTAACTCATATTATTAGCCATATTATGCTTATATGATCGATAGAACGACAATTACTGTACTCACTACTCTTAGTATTATCAATCTAACTCATATTATTAGCCATATTATGCTTATATTATCGATAGAACGACAATTACTGTACTTATTACTGCTATTATTATCATTCTAACTCATATTATTAGCCATATTATGCTTATATGATCGATGGAATGAGAATTACTGTACTCACTACTCTTAGTATTATCACTCTAACTCATATTATTAGCCATATTATGCTTATATTATCGATAGAACGACAATTACTATACTTATTACTGTTATCATTATCAATCTAACTCATATTATTAGCCATATTATGCTTAAATGATCGATAGAACGACAATTACTATACTTATGACTCTTATTATTATCAATCTAACTCATATTATTAGCCATATTATGCTTATATGATCGATGGAATGAGAATTACTGTACTCACTACTCTTAGTATTATCACTCTAACTCATATTATTAGCCATATTATGCTTATATGATCGAGAGAACGACAATTACTATACTTATTACTCTTATTATTATCAATCTAACCCATATTATTAGCCGTATTATGCTTATATGATCGATAGAACAGCAATTACTATACTTATTACTCTTATTATTATGAATCTAACTCATATTATTAGCCATATTATGCTTATATTATCGATAGAACGACAATTACTGTACTTATTACTGCTATTAGTATCAATCTAACTCATATTATTAGCCATATTATGCTTATATGATCGATGGAATGAGAATTACTGTACTCACTACTCTTAGTATTATCACTCTAACTCATATTATTAGCCATATTATGCTTATATGATCGATAGAACGACAATTACTATACTTATTACTCTTATTATTATCAATCTAACTCATGTTATTAGCCATATTGTGCTAATATGAGCGATAGAATGACAATTACTATATTTATTACACTCACTATTATCAATCTAACTCATATTATTAACCATATTATGCAGATATGATCGATAGAACGACAATTACTATACTCATTACTCTTATTATTATCAATCCAACTCATGCTATTAGCCATATTATGGTTATATGATCGATATAACGACAATTACTATACTTATTACTCTTATTATTATCAATCTAATTCATACTGTTAACCATATTATGCAGATATGATCGATAGAACGACAGTTACTATACTCATTACTCTTATTATTATCTGTCTAACTCATATTATTAGCCATATTATGCTTATATGATCGATAGAACGAGAATTACTATACTCACTACTCTTAGTATTATCAATCTAACTCATATTATTAGCCATATTATGCTTATATGATCGATGGAATGAGAATTACTGTACTCACTACTCTTAGTATTATCACTCTAACTCATATTATTAGCCATATTATGCTTATATGATCGAGAGAACGACAATTACTATACTTATTACTCTTATTATTATGAATCTAACTCATATTATTAACCATATTATGCAGATATGATCGATAGAACTACAATTACTATACTCATTACTCTTATTATTATCAATCTAACTCATGCTGTTAGCCATATTATGATAATATGATCGATATAACGACAATTACTATACTCTTTACTCTTATTATTATCAATCTAACTCATATTGTTAACCATATTATGCAGATATGTTCGATAGAACGACAATTACTATACTCATTACTCTTATTATTATCAATCTAACTCATATTATTAGCCATATTGTGCTTATATGATCGATAGAAAGACAATTACTATACTTATTACTCTTATTATTATGAATCTAACTCATATTATTAGCCATATTATGCTTATATGATCGATAGAACGACAATTACTATACTTGTTACTCTTATTATTATCAATCTAACTCGTGTTATTAGCCATATTATGCTTATATGATCGATAGAACGACAAATACTATACTCATTACTCTTACTATTATCAATCCAACTCATATTATTACCCATATTATGCTGATATGATCGATAGAACGACATTCACTATACTTATTACACTCACTATTATCAATCTAACTCATATTATTAACCATATTATGCAGATATGATCGATAGAACGACAATTACTATACTTATTACTCTTATTATTATCATTCTAACTCATATTATTAACCATATTATGCTTATATGATCGATAGAACGACAGTGACTATACTTATTATTCTTAGTTTTATCAACCCAACTCATATTATTCGCCATATTATGCTTAAATGACCGATAGAACGACAATTACTATACTTATTACTCTTATTATTATCAATCTAACTCATATTATTAGCCATATTATGCTTATATGATCGATCGAACGAGAATTACTATACTCATTACTCTTATTATTATCAATCCAACTCATGCTGTTAGCCATATTATGGTTATATGATCGATATAACGACAATTACTATACTCTTTACTCTTATTATTATCAATCTAACTCATATTGTTAACCATATTATGCAGATATGTTCGATAGAACGACAATTACTATACTCATTACTCTTATTATTATCAATCTAACTCATATTATTAGCCATATTGTGCTTATATGATCGATAGAAAGACAATTACTATACTTATTACTCTTATTATTATGAATCTAACTCATATTATTAGCCATATTATGCTTATATGATCGATAGAACGAGAATTACTATACTCACTACTCTTAGTATTATCAATCTAACTCATATTATTAGCCATATTATGCTTATATTATCGATAGAACGACAATTACTATACTTATTACTGTTATCATTATCAATCTAACTCATATTATTAGCCATATTATGCTTAAATGATCGATAGAACGACAATTACTATACTTATTACTCTTATTATTATCAATCTAACTCGTATTATTAGCCATATTATGCTTATATGATCGATAGAACGACAAATACTATACTTATGACTCTTATTATTATCAATCTAACTCATATTATTAGCCATATTATGCTTATATGATCGATGGAATGAGAATTACTGTACTCACTACTCTTAATATTATCACTCTAACTCATATTATTAGCCATATTATGCTTATATGATCGAGAGAACGACAATTACTATACTTATTACTCTTATTATTATCAATCTAACTCATATTATTAGCCATATTATGCTTATATGATCGATAGAACAACAATTACTATACTTATTACTCTTATTATTATGAATCTAACTCATATTATTAGCCATATTATGCTTATATGATCGATAGAACGACAAATACTATACTTATTACTCTTATTATTATCAATCTAACTCATATTATTAACCATATTATGCAGATATGATCGATAGAACTACAATTACTATACTCATTACTCTTATTATTATCAATCCAACTCATGCTGTTAGCCATATTATGGTTATATGATCGATATAACGACAATTACTATACTCTTTACTCTTATTATTATCAATCTAACTCATATTGTTAACCATATTATGCAGATATGTTCGATAGAACGACAATTACTATACTCATTACTCTTATTATTATCAATCTAACTCATATTATTAGCCATATTGTGCTTATATGATCGATAGAAAGACAATTACTATACTTATTACTCTTATTATTATGAATCTAACTCATATTATTAGCCATATTATGCTTATATGATCGATAGAACGACAATTACTATACTTATTACTCTTATTATTATCAATCTAACTCGTATTATTAGCCATATTATGCTTATATGATCGATAGAACGACAAATACTATACTCATTACTCTTACTATTATCAATCCAACTCATATTATTACCCATATTATGCTGATATGATCGATAGAACGACATTCACTATACTTATTACACTCACTATTATCAATCTAACTCATATTATTAACCATATTATGCAGATATGATCGATAGAACGACAATTACTATACTTATTACTCTTATTATTATCATTCTAACTCATATTATTAACCATATTATGCTTATATGATCGATAGAACGACAGTTACTATACTTATTATTCTTAGTTTTATCAACCCAACTCATATTATTCGCCATATTATGCTTAAATGACCGATAGAACGACAATTACTATACTTATTACTCTTATTATTATCAATCTAACTCATATTATTAGCCATATTATGCTTAAATGATCGATAGAACGACAATTACTATACTTATTACTGTTATTATTATGAATCTAACTCATATTATTAACCATATTATGCAGATATGATCGATAGAACTACAATTACTATACTCATTACTCTTATTATTATCTATCTAACTCATATTATTAGCCATATTATGCTTATATGATCGATAGAATGAGAATTACTATACTCACTACTCTTAGTATTATCAATCTAACTCATATTATTAGCCATATTATGCTTATATGATCGATAGAACGACAATTACTATACTTATTACTCTTATTATTATCAATCCAACTCATATTATTAGCCATATTATGCTTACATGATCGACAGAACGAGAATTACTATACTCACTACCCTTAGTATTATCAATCTAACTCATATTATTAGCCATATTATGCTTATATTATCGATAGAACGACAATTACTATACTTATTACTCTTATTATTATCAATCTAACTCATATTATTAGCCATATTATGGTTAAATGATCGATAGAACGACAATTACTATACTTATTACTCTTATTATTATCAATCTAACTCGTATTATTAGCCATATTATGCTTATATGATCGATAGAACGACAAATACTATACTTACTACTCTTATTATTATCAATCTAACTCATGTTATTAGCCATATTATGCTTATATGATCGATAGAACGACAATTACTATACTCACCACTCTTAGTATTATCAATGTAACTCATATTATTAGCCATATTATGATTATATGATCGATAGAACGAGAATTACTATACCCACTACTCTTAGTATTATCAATCTAACTCATATTATTAGCCATATTATGCTTATATTATCGATAGAACGACAATTACTATACTTATTACTGTTATTATTATCAATCTGACTCATATTATTAGCCATATTATGCTTAAATGACCGATAGAACGACAATTACTATACTTATTACACTTATTATTATCAATCTAACTCATATTATTAGCCATATTATGCTTATATGATCGATAGAACGAAAATTACTATACTTATTACTCTTATTATTATCAATCTAACTCATATTATTAGCCATATTATGCTTATATGATCGATAGAACGACAATTACTATACTTATTACTCTTATTATTATGAATCTAACTCATATTATTAGCCATATTATGCTTATATTATCGATAGAACGACAATTACTATACTTATTACTCTTATTATTATAAATCTAACTCATATTATTAGCCATATTATGCTTATATGATCGATAGAATGAGAATTACTATACTCACTACTCTTAGTATTATCACTCTAACTCATATTATTAGCCATATTATGCTTATATGATCGAGAGAACGACAATTACTATACTTATTACTCTTATTATTATCAATCTGACTCATATTATTAGCCATATTATGCTTAAATGACCGATAGAACGACAATTACTATACTTATTACACTTATTATTATCAATCTAACTCATATTATTAGCCATATTATGCTTATATGATCGATAGAACGACAATTACTATACTTATTACTCTTATTATTATGAATCTAACTCATATTATTAGCCATATTATGCTTATATTATCGATAGAACGAAAATTACTATACTTATTACTCTTATTATTATAAATCTAACTCAAACTATTAGCCATATTATGCTTATATGATCGATAGAACGACAATTACTATACTTATTACTCTTATTATTATGAATCTAACTCATATTATTAGCCATATTATGCTTATATTATCGATAGAACGACAATTACTATACTTATTACTCTTATTATTAAAAATCTAACTCATATTATTAGCCATATTATGCTTATATGATCGATAGAATGAGAATTACTATACTCACTACTCTTAGTATTATCACTCTAACTCATATTATTAGCCATATTATGCTTATATGATCGAGAGAACGACAATTACTATACTTATTACTCTTATTATTATCAATTTAACTCATATTATTAGCCATATTATGGTTAAATGATCGATAGAACGACAATTACTATACTTATTACTCTTATTATTATCAATCTAACTCGTATTATTAGCCATATTATGCTTATATGATCGATAGAACGACAAATACTATACTTACTACTCTTATTATTATCAATCTAACTCATATTATTGGCCATATTATGCTTATATGATCGATAGAACGACAATTACTATACTC
Organism: Megachile rotundata; assembly: GCF_050947335.1. Classification (NCBI taxonomy): domain Eukaryota; kingdom Metazoa; phylum Arthropoda; class Insecta; order Hymenoptera; family Megachilidae; genus Megachile; species Megachile rotundata. Next base: position 6,242 of record NW_027474759.1, on the reverse strand, counting down.
ACTACTCTTAGTATTATCAATCTAACTCATATTATTAGCCATATTATGATTATATTATCGATAGAACGAGAATTACTATACTCACTACTCTTAGTATTATCAATCTAACTCATATTATTAGCCATATTATGCTTATATTATCGATAGAACGACAATTACTATACTTATTACTGTTATTATTATCAATCTGACTCATATTATTAGCCATATTATGCTTAAATCACCGATAGAACGACAATTACTATACTTATTACTCTCATTATTATCAATCTAACTCATATTATTAGCCATATTATGCTTATATGATCGATAGAACGAGAATTACTATACTCACTACTCTTAGTATTATAAATCTAACTCATATTATTAGCCATATTATGCTTATATTATCGATAGAACGACAAATACTATACTTACTACTCTTATTATTATCAATCTAACTCATGTTATTAGCCATATTATGCTTATATTATCGATAGAACGACAATTACTATACTCATTACTCTTATTATTATCAATCTAACTCATGCTATTAGCCATATTATGGTTATATGACCGATATAACGACAATTACTATACTTATTACTCTTATTATTATCAAGCTAACTCATATTATTAGCCATATTGTGCTCATATGATCGATAGAACGACAATTACTATACTTATTACTCTTATTATTATCCATCTAACTCGTATTATTAGCCATATTATGCTTATATGATCGATAGAACGACAAATACTATACTTACTACTCTTATTATTATCAATCTAACTCATATTATTAGCCATATTATGCTTATATGATCGATAGAACGACAATTACTATACTCACTACTCTTAGTATTATCAATCTAACTCATATTATTAGCCATATTATGCTTATATTATCGATAGAACGACAATTACTATACTTATTACTCTTATTATTATCAATCTAACTCATATTATTAGCCATATTGTGCTTATATGAGCGATAGAACGACAATTACTATATTTATTGCACTCACGATTATCAATCTAACTCACATTATTAGCCATATTATGCTTATATGATCGATAGTACGACAATTACTATACTCATTACTCTTATTATTATCAATCTAACTCACATTATTAGCCATATTATGCTTATATGATCGATAGTACGACAATTACTATACTCATTACTCTTATTATTATCAATCTAACTCATATTATTAACCATATTATGCAGATATGATCGATCGAACGACAATTACTCTACTTTTTACACTTATTATTATCAATCTAACTCATATTATTAGCCATATTATGCAATTATGATCGATAGAACGACAATTACTATACTTATTACACTTATTATTATCAATCTAACTCATATTATTAGCCATATTATGCTTATATGATCGATAGAACGACAATTACTATACTTACTACTCTTATTATTATCAATCTAACTTATATTATTAGCCATATTGTGCTTATATGAGCGATAGAACGACAATTACTATATTTATTACACTCACTATTATCAATCTAACTCATATTATTAACCATATTATGCAGATATGATCGATAGAACGACAATTGCTATACTCATTACTCTTATTATTATCAATCTAACTCATGCTATTAGCCATATTATGGTTATATGATCGATATAACGACAATTACTCTACTTATTACTCTTATTATTATCAATCTAACTCATATTATTAGCCATATTGTGCTTATATGATCGATAGAACGAGAATTACTATACGTATTACTCTTATTATTATCCATCTAACTCGTATTATTAGCCATATTATGCTTATATGATCGATAGAACGACAAATACTATACTTACTACTCTTATTATTATCAATCTAACTCATATTATTAGCCATATTATGCTTATATGATCGATAGAACGACAATTACTATACTCACTACTCTTAGTATTATCAATCTAACTCATATTATTAGCCATATTATGATTATATGATCGATAGAACGAGAATTACTATACTCACTACTCTTAGTATTATCAATCTAACTCATATTATTAGCCATATTATGCTTATATTATCGATAGAACGACAATTACTATACTTATTACTGTTATTATTATCAATCTGACTCATATTATTAGCCATATTATGCTTAAATGACCGATAGAACGACAATTACTATACTTATTACACTTATTATTATCAATCTAACTCATATTATTAGCCATATTATGCTTATATGATCGATAGTACGACAATTACTATACTCATTGCTCTTATTATTATCAATCTAACTCATATTATTAACCATATTATGCAATTATGATCGATAGAACGACAATTACTATATTTATTACACTTATTATTATCAATCTAAGTCATATTATTAGCCATATTATGCTTATATGATCGATGGAACGACAATTACTATACTTATTACTCTTATTATTATCAATCTAACTCATATTATTAGCCATATTGTGCTTATATGAGCGATAGAACGACAATTACTATATTTATTACACTCACTACTATCAATCTAACTCATATTATTAACCATATTATGCAGATATGATCGATAGAACGACAATTACTATACTCATTACTCTTATTATTATCAATCTAACTCATGCTATTAGCCATATTATAGTTATATGATCGATATAACGACAATTACTATACTTATTACTCTTATTATTATCAATCTAACTCATGCTATAAGCCATATTATAGTTATATGATCGATATAACGACAATTACTATACTTATTACTCTTATTATTATCAATCTAACTCATATTATTAGCCATATTGTGCTTATATGATCGATAGAACGACAATTACTATACTTATTACTCTTATTATTATGAATCTAACTCATATTATTAGCCATATTATGCTTATATTATCGATAGAACGACAATTACTATACTTATTACTGTTATTATTATCAATCTAACTCATATTATTAGCCATATTATGCTTATATGATCGATAGAATGAGAATTACTATACTCACTACTCTTAGTATTATCACTCTAACTCATATTATTAGCCTTATTATGCTTATATGATCGATAGAACGACAATTACTGTACTTATTACTCTTATTATTATCAATCCAACTCGTATTATTAGCCATATTATGCTTATATGATCGATAGAACGAGAATTACTATACTTACTACTCTTATTATTATCAATCCAACTCATATTATTAGCCATATTATGCTTATATGATCGATAGAACGACAATTACTATACTCAATACTCCTAGTATTATCAATCTAACTCATATTATTAGCCATATTATGCTTATATGATCGATAGAACGACAATTACTATACTCACTACTCTTAGTATTATCAATCTAACTCATATTATTAGCCATATTATGCTTATATTATCGATAGAACGACAATTACTATACTTATTACTGTTATTATTATCAATCTGACTCATATTATTAGCCATATTATGCTTATATGATCGATAGAACGAGAATTACTATACTCACTACTCTTAGTATTATCAATCTAACTCATATTATTAGCCATATTATGGTTATATTATCGATAGAACGACAATTACTATACTTATTACTGTTATTATTATGAATCTAACTCATATTATTAACCATATTATGCAGATATGATCGATAGAACTACAATTACTATACTCATTACTCTTATTATTATCTATCTAACTCATATTATTAGCCATATTATGCTTATATGATCGATAGAATGAGAATTACTATACTCACTACTCTTAGTATTATCAATCTAACTCATATTATTAGCCATATTATGCTTATATGATCGATAGAACGACAATTACTATACTTATTACTGTTATTATTATCAATCTGACTCATATTATTAGCCATATTATGCTTAAATGACCGATAGAACGACAAATACTATACTTATTACTCTTATTATTATCAATCTAACTCATATTATTAGCCATATTATGCTTATATGATCGATAGAATGAGAATTACTATACTCACTACTCTTAGTATTATCACTCTAACTCATATTATTAGCCATATTATGCTTATATGATCGAGAGAACGACAAATACTATACTTATTACTCTTATTATTATCAATCTAACTCATGCTATTAGCCATATTATGGTTATATGATCGATAGAATGAGAATTACTATACTCACTACTCTTATTATTATCAATCTAACTCGTATTATTAGCCATATTGTGCTTATATTATCGATAGAACGACAATTACTATACTTATTACTGTTATTATTATCAATCTGACTCATATTATTAGCCATATTATGCTTAAATGACCGATAGAACGACAAATACTATACTTATTACTCTTATTATTATCAATCTAACTCATGCTATTAGCCATATTATGGTTATATGATCGATAGAATGAGAATTACTATACTCACTACTCTTATTATTATCAATCTAACTCGTATTATTAGCCATATTGTGCTTATATGATCGATAGAACGACAAATACTATACTCACTACTCTTATTATTATCAATCTAACTCATATTATTAGCCATATTATGCTTATATGATCGATAGAACGACAATTACTATACTCACTACTCTTAGTATTATCAATCTAACTCATCTTATTAGCCATATTATGATTATATGATCGATAGAACGAGAATTACTATACTCACTACTCTTAGTATTATCAATCTAACTCATATTATTAGCCATATTATGCTTATATTATCGATAGAACGACAATTACTATACTTATTACTGTTATTATTATCAATCTGACTCATATTATTAGCCATATTATGCTTAAATGACCGAGAGAACGACAATAACTATACTTATTACACTTATTATTATCAATCTAACTCATATTATTAGCCATATTATGCTTATATGATCGATAGAAAGACAATTACTATACTTATTACTCTTATTATTATGAATCTAACTCATATTATTAGCCATATTATGCTTATATGATCGATAGAACGACAATTACTATACTTGTTACTCTTATTATTATCAATCTAACTCGTGTTATTAGCCATATTATGCTTATATGATCGATAGAACGAGAATTACTATACTCACTACTCTTAGTATTATCAATCTAACTCATATTATTAGCCATATTATGCTTATATTATCGATAGAACGACAATTACTGTACTTATTACTGCTATTAGTATCAATCTAACTCATATTATTAGCCATATTATGCTTATATGATCGATGGAATGAGAATTACTGTACTCACTACTCTTAGTATTATCACTCTAACTCATATTATTAGCCATATTATGCTTATATGATCGATAGAACGACAATTACTATACTTATTACTCTTATTATTATCAATCTAACTCATGTTATTAGCCATATTGTGCTAATATGAGCGATAGAATGACAATTACTATATTTATTACACTCACTATTATCAATCTAACTCATATTATTAACCATATTATGCAGATATGATCGATAGAACGACAATTACTATACTCATTACTCTTATTATTATCAATCCAACTCATGCTATTAGCCATATTATGGTTATATGATCGATATAACGACAATTACTATACTTATTACTCTTATTATTATCAATCTAATTCATACTGTTAACCATATTATGCAGATATGATCGATAGAACGACAGTTACTATACTCATTACTCTTATTATTATCTGTCTAACTCATATTATTAGCCATATTATGCTTATATGATCGATAGAACGAGAATTACTATACTCACTACTCTTAGTATTATCAATCTAACTCATATTATTAGCCATATTATGCTTATATGATCGATGGAATGAGAATTACTGTACTCACTACTCTTAGTATTATCACTCTAACTCATATTATTAGCCATATTATGCTTATATGATCGAGAGAACGACAATTACTATACTTATTACTCTTATTATTATGAATCTAACTCATATTATTAACCATATTATGCAGATATGATCGATAGAACTACAATTACTATACTCATTACTCTTATTATTATCAATCTAACTCATGCTGTTAGCCATATTATGATAATATGATCGATATAACGACAATTACTATACTCTTTACTCTTATTATTATCAATCTAACTCATATTGTTAACCATATTATGCAGATATGTTCGATAGAACGACAATTACTATACTCATTACTCTTATTATTATCAATCTAACTCATATTATTAGCCATATTGTGCTTATATGATCGATAGAAAGACAATTACTATACTTATTACTCTTATTATTAT
>NW_027474758.1:0-29747 GCF_050947335.1 Megachile rotundata | reverse complement strand
TAGTAATTGTCGTTCTATCGATCATATAAGCATAATATGGTTAACAATATGAGTTAGATTGATAATAATAAGAGAAATAAGTATAGTAATTGTAGTTCTATCGATCATTTAAGCACAATATGGCTAATAATATGAGTTAGATTGATAATAATAAGAGTAATAAGTATAGTAATTGTCGTTCTATCGATCACATAAGCATAATATGACTAATAATATGAGTCTGATTGATAATAATAAGAGTAATAAGTATAGTAATTGTCGTTCTATCGATGATATTTGCATAATATGGTTAATAATATGAGTTAGATTGAAAACAGTGACTGTAATAAGTATAGTAATTGTCGTTCTGTCGATCGTGTAAGCATAATATGGCTAATAATATGAGTTAGATTGATAATAATAAGAGTAACGAGTATAGTAATTGTCGTTCTATCGATCATATAAGCATAATATGGCTAATAATATGACTTAGATTGATAGCAGTGAGTGTAATAAGTATAGTAATTGTCGTTCTATCGATCATATAAGCATAGTATGGCTAATAATATGAGTTAGATTGATAATAATAAGACTAATAAGTGTAGTAATTGTCGTTCTATCGATCACACAAGCATAGTATGGCTAATAATATGAGTCAGATTGATAATAATAAGAGTAATAAGTATAGTAATTGTCGTTCTATCGATCATATCTGCATAATATGGTTAATAATATGAGTTAGATTGATAATAGTGAGTGTAATAAGTATAGTAATTGTCGTTCTGTCGATCATATAAGCATAATATGGCTAATAATATGAGTTAGATTGATAATAATAAGAGTAATAAGTATAGTAATTGTCGTTCTATCGATCATATAAGCATAATATTGCTAATAATATGAGTTAGATTGATAATAATAAGAGTAATGAGTATAGTAATTGTCGTTCTATCGATCATATAAGCATAGTATGGCTAATAACATGAGTTAGGTTGATAATAATAAGAGTTATAAGTATAGTAATTGTCGTTCTATCGATCATATAAGCATAATATGGCTAATAATATGAGTTAGATTGATGATAATAAGAGTAATAAGTATAGTAATTGTAGTTCTATCGATCATATAAACATAATATGGCTAATAATATCAGTTAGATTGATAATAATAAGGCTAATAAGTATAGTAATTGTCGTTCTATCGATCATATAAGCATAGTATGGCTAATAATATGAGTTAGATTGATAATAATAAGACTAATAAGTGTAGTAATTGTCGTTCTATCGATCACATAAGCATAGTATGGCTAATAACATGAGTTAGATTGATAATAATAAGAGTAATAAGTATAGTAATTGTCGTTCTATCGATCATATAAGCATAATATGGCTAATAATATGAGTTAGATTGATAATAATAAGAGTAATGAGAAGAGTAATTGTCGTTCTATCGATCATATAAGCATAATATTGCTAATAATATGAGTTAGATTGATAATAATAAGACTAATAAATATAGTAATTGTCGTTCTATCGATCCTATAAGCATAATATGGTTAACAATATGAGTTAGATTGATAATAATAAGAGAAATAAGTATAGTAATTGTAGTTCTACCGTTCATATAAGCATAATATGGCTAATAATATCAGTTCGATTGATGATAATAAGACTAATATGTATAGTAATTGTCGTTCTATCGATCATATAAGCATAATATGCCTAATAATATGAGTCAGATTGATAATAATAAGAGTAATAAGTATAGTAATTGTCGTTCTATCGATCATATCTGCATAATATGGTTAATAATATGAGTTAGATTGATAATAGTGAGTGTAATAAGTATAGTAATTGTCGTTCTGTCGATCATATAAGCATAATATGGCTAATAATATGAGTTAGATTGATAATAATAAGAGTAATGAGTATAGTAATTGTCGTTCTATCGATCATATGAGCATAATATTGCTAATAATATGAGTTAGATTGATAATAATAAGAGTAATGAGTATAGTAATTGTCGTTCTATCGATCGTATAAGCATAGTATGGCTAATAACATGAGTTAGATTGATAATAATAAGAGTAATAAGTATAGTAACTGTCGTTCTATCGATCATATAAGCATAATATGGCTAATAATATGAGTCAGATTGATAATAATAAGAGTAATAGGTATAGTAATTGTCGTTCTATCGATCATATCTGCATAATATGGTTAATAATATGAGTTAGATTGATAATAATAAGAGTAATAAGTATAGTAATTGTCGTTCTATCGAACTCATAAGCATAATATGGCTAATAATATGAGTGAGATTGATAATAATAAGAGTATTAGGTGTAGTAATTGTCGTTCTATCGATCACATAAGCATAATATGGCTAATAATATGAGTTAGATTGATAATAATAAGAGAAATAAGTATAGTAATTGTAGTTCTATAGATCATATAAGCATAATATGGCTAATAATATGAGTCTGATTGATAATAATAAGAGTAATAAGTATAGTAATTGTCGTTCTATCGATCATATCTGCATAATATGGTTAATAATATGAGTTAGATTGATAATAGTGAGTGTAATAAGTATAGTAATTGTCGTTCTGTCGATCATATAAGCATAATATGGCTAATAATATGAGTTAGATTGATAATAATAAGAGTAATAAGTATAGTAATTGTCGTTCTATCGATCATATAAGCATAATATTGCTAATAATATGAGTTAGATTGATAATAATAAGAGTAATGAGTATAGTAATTGTCGTTCTATCGATCATATAAGCATAATATGCCTAATAATATGAGTTAGATTGATAATAATAAGACTAATAAGTATAGTAATTATCGTTCTTCCGATCATATAAGCATAATATGGCTAATAATATGAGTTAGATTGATAATAATAAGAGTAACGAGTATAGTAATTGTCGTTCTATCGATCATATAAGCATAATATGGCTAATAATATGACTTAGATTGATAGCAGTGAGTGTAATAAGTATAGTAATTGTCGTTCTATCGATCATATAAGCATAATATGGCTAATAATATGAGTTAGATTGATAATAATAAGGCTAATAAGTATAGTAATTGTCGTTCTATCGATCATATAAGCATAGTATGGCTAATATTATGAGTTAATATTAATTATAAAGCTAATATTATGAGTATAGTAATTGTCGTTCTATCGAACACATAAGCATAATATGGCTAATAATATGAGTTAGATTGATAGTAATAACAGTAGTGAGTATAGTAATTGTTGTTCTATCGATCATATAAGCATAATATGGCTAATAATATGAGTTAGATTGATAATAATAAGAGTAATGAGTATAGTAATTGTCGTTCTATCGATCATATAAGCATAATATGGCTAATAATATGACTTAGATTGATAGCAGTGAGTGTAATAAGTATAGTAATTGTCGTTCTATCGATCATATAAGCATAATATGGCTAATAATATGAGTCAGATTGATAATAATAAGACTAATAAGTGTAGTAATTGTCGTTCTATCGAACACATAAGCATAATATGGCTAATAATATGAGTGAGATTGATAATAATAAGAGTATTAGGTGTAGTAATTGTCGTTCTATCGATCACATAAGCATAATATGGCTAATAATATGAGTTAGATTGATAATAATAAGAGAAATAGGTATAGTAATTGTAGTTCTATAGATCATATAAGCATAATATGGCTAATAATATGAGTCTGATTGATAATAATAAGAGTAATAAGTATAGTAATTGTCGTTCTATCGATCATATTTGCATAATATGGTTAATAATATGAGTTAGATTGAAAACAGTGACTGTAATAAGTATAGTAATTGTCGTTCTGTCGATCGTGTAAGCATAATATGGCTAATAATATGAGTTAGATTGATAATAATAAGAGCAACGAGTATAGTAATTGTCGTTCTATCGATCATATAAGCATAATATGGCTAATAATATGACTTAGATTGATAGCAGTGAGTGTAATAATTATAGTAATTGTCGTTCTATCGATCATATAAGCATAATATGGCTAATAATATGAGTCAGATTGATAATAATAAGACTAATAAGTGTAGTAATTGTCGTTCTATCGATCATATCTGCATAATATGGTTAATAATATGAGTTAGATTGATAATAGTGAGTGTAATAAGTATAGTAATTGTCGTTCTGTCGATCATATAAGCATAATATGGCTAATAATATGAGTTAGATTGATAATAATAAGAGTAATAAGTATAGTAATTGTCGTTCTATGGATCATATAAGCATAATATTGCTAATAATATGAGTTAGATTGATAATAATAAGAGTAATGAGTATAGTAATTGTCGTTCTATCGATCATATAAGCATAGTATGGCTAATAACATGAGTTAGATTGATAATAATAAGAGTAATACGTATAGTAATTGTCGTTCTATCGAACACATAAGCATAATATGGCTAATAATATGAGTTAGATTGATAGTAATAACAGTAGTGAGTATAGTAATTGTCGTTCTATCGATCATATAAGCATAATATGGCTAATAATATGAGATAGATTGATAATAATAAGAGTAATGAGTATAGTAATTGTCGTTCTATCGATCATATAAGCATAATATGGTTAACAATATGAGTTAGATTGATGATAATAAGACTAATAAGTACAGTAATTGTAGTTCTATCGATGATATAAGCATAATATGGCTAATAATATGAGTTAGATTGATAATATTAAGAGTAATGAGTATAGTAGTTGTAGTTCTATCGATCATATCTGCATAATATCGTTAATAATATGAGTTAGATTGATAATAATAAGAGTAATAAGTATAGTAATTGTCGTTCTATCGATCATATAAGCATAATATTGCTAATAATATGAGTTAGATTCATAATAATAAGAGCAATGAGTATAGTAATTGTCGTTCTATCGATCATATAAGCATAATATTGCTAATAATTTGAGTTGGATTGATAATAATAAGACTAATAAACATAGTAATTGTCGTTCTATCGATCATATAAGCATAATATGATTAACAATATGAGTTAGATTGATAATAATAAGAGAAATAAGTATAGTAATTGTAGTTCTATCGATCATTTAAGCACAATATGGCTAATAATATGAGTTAGATTGATAATAATAAGAGTAATAAGTATAGTAATTGTCGTTCTATCGATCACATAAGCATAATATGACTAATAATATGAGTCTGATTGATAATAATAAGAGTAATAAGTATAGTAATTGTCGTTCTATCGATGATATTTGCATAATATGGTTAATAATATGAGTTAGATTGAAAACAGTGACTGTAATAAGTATAGTAATTGTCGTTCTGTCGATCGTGTAAGCATAATATGGCTAATAATATGAGTTAGATTGATAATAATAAGAGTAACGAGTATAGTAATTGTCGTTCTATCGATCATATAAGCATAATATGGCTAATAATATGACTTAGATTGATAGCAGTGAGTGTAATAAGTATAGTAATTGTCGTTCTATCGATCATATAAGCATAGTATGGCTAATAATATGAGTTAGATTGATAATAATAAGACTAATAAGTGTAGTAATTGTCGTTCTATCGATCACACAAGCATAGTATGGCTAATAATATGAGTCAGATTGATAATAATAAGAGTAATAAGTATAGTAATTGTCGTTCTATCGATCATATCTGCATAATATGGTTAATAATATGAGTTAGATTGATAATAGTGAGTGTAATAAGTATAGTAATTGTCGTTCTGTCGATCATATAAGCATAATATGGCTAATAATATGAGTTAGATTGATAATAATAAGAGTAATAAGTATAGTAATTGTCGTTCTATCGATCATATAAGCATAATATTGCTAATAATATGAGTTAGATTGATAATAATAAGAGTAATGAGTATAGTAATTGTCGTTCTATCGATCATATAAGCATAGTATGGCTAATAACATGAGTTAGGTTGATAATAATAAGAGTTATAAGTATAGTAATTGTCGTTCTATCGATCATATAAGCATAATATGGCTAATAATATGAGTTAGATTGATGATAATAAGAGTAATAAGTATAGTAATTGTAGTTCTATCGATCATATAAACATAATATGGCTAATAATATCAGTTAGATTGATAATAATAAGGCTAATAAGTATAGTAATTGTCGTTCTATCGATCATATAAGCATAGTATGGCTAATAATATGAGTTAGATTGATAATAATAAGACTAATAAGTGTAGTAATTGTCGTTCTATCGATCACATAAGCATAGTATGGCTAATAACATGAGTTAGATTGATAATAATAAGAGTAATAAGTATAGTAATTGTCGTTCTATCGATCATATAAGCATAATATGGCTAATAATATGAGTTAGATTGATAATAATAAGAGTAATGAGAAGAGTAATTGTCGTTCTATCGATCATATAAGCATAATATTGCTAATAATATGAGTTAGATTGATAATAATAAGACTAATAAATATAGTAATTGTCGTTCTATCGATCCTATAAGCATAATATGGTTAACAATATGAGTTAGATTGATAATAATAAGAGAAATAAGTATAGTAATTGTAGTTCTACCGTTCATATAAGCATAATATGGCTAATAATATCAGTTCGATTGATGATAATAAGACTAATATGTATAGTAATTGTCGTTCTATCGATCATATAAGCATAATATGCCTAATAATATGAGTCAGATTGATAATAATAAGAGTAATAAGTATAGTAATTGTCGTTCTATCGATCATATCTGCATAATATGGTTAATAATATGAGTTAGATTGATAATAGTGAGTGTAATAAGTATAGTAATTGTCGTTCTGTCGATCATATAAGCATAATATGGCTAATAATATGAGTTAGATTGATAATAATAAGAGTAATGAGTATAGTAATTGTCGTTCTATCGATCATATGAGCATAATATTGCTAATAATATGAGTTAGATTGATAATAATAAGAGTAATGAGTATAGTAATTGTCGTTCTATCGATCGTATAAGCATAGTATGGCTAATAACATGAGTTAGATTGATAATAATAAGAGTAATAAGTATAGTAACTGTCGTTCTATCGATCATATAAGCATAATATGGCTAATAATATGAGTCAGATTGATAATAATAAGAGTAATAGGTATAGTAATTGTCGTTCTATCGATCATATCTGCATAATATGGTTAATAATATGAGTTAGATTGATAATAATAAGAGTAATAAGTATAGTAATTGTCGTTCTATCGAACTCATAAGCATAATATGGCTAATAATATGAGTGAGATTGATAATAATAAGAGTATTAGGTGTAGTAATTGTCGTTCTATCGATCACATAAGCATAATATGGCTAATAATATGAGTTAGATTGATAATAATAAGAGAAATAAGTATAGTAATTGTAGTTCTATAGATCATATAAGCATAATATGGCTAATAATATGAGTCTGATTGATAATAATAAGAGTAATAAGTATAGTAATTGTCGTTCTATCGATCATATCTGCATAATATGGTTAATAATATGAGTTAGATTGATAATAGTGAGTGTAATAAGTATAGTAATTGTCGTTCTGTCGATCATATAAGCATAATATGGCTAATAATATGAGTTAGATTGATAATAATAAGAGTAATAAGTATAGTAATTGTCGTTCTATCGATCATATAAGCATAATATTGCTAATAATATGAGTTAGATTGATAATAATAAGAGTAATGAGTATAGTAATTGTCGTTCTATCGATCATATAAGCATAATATGCCTAATAATATGAGTTAGATTGATAATAATAAGACTAATAAGTATAGTAATTATCGTTCTTCCGATCATATAAGCATAATATGGCTAATAATATGAGTTAGATTGATAATAATAAGAGTAACGAGTATAGTAATTGTCGTTCTATCGATCATATAAGCATAATATGGCTAATAATATGACTTAGATTGATAGCAGTGAGTGTAATAAGTATAGTAATTGTCGTTCTATCGATCATATAAGCATAATATGGCTAATAATATGAGTTAGATTGATAATAATAAGGCTAATAAGTATAGTAATTGTCGTTCTATCGATCATATAAGCATAGTATGGCTAATATTATGAGTTAATATTAATTATAAAGCTAATATTATGAGTATAGTAATTGTCGTTCTATCGAACACATAAGCATAATATGGCTAATAATATGAGTTAGATTGATAGTAATAACAGTAGTGAGTATAGTAATTGTTGTTCTATCGATCATATAAGCATAATATGGCTAATAATATGAGTTAGATTGATAATAATAAGAGTAATGAGTATAGTAATTGTCGTTCTATCGATCATATAAGCATAATATGGCTAATAATATGACTTAGATTGATAGCAGTGAGTGTAATAAGTATAGTAATTGTCGTTCTATCGATCATATAAGCATAATATGGCTAATAATATGAGTCAGATTGATAATAATAAGACTAATAAGTGTAGTAATTGTCGTTCTATCGAACACATAAGCATAATATGGCTAATAATATGAGTGAGATTGATAATAATAAGAGTATTAGGTGTAGTAATTGTCGTTCTATCGATCACATAAGCATAATATGGCTAATAATATGAGTTAGATTGATAATAATAAGAGAAATAGGTATAGTAATTGTAGTTCTATAGATCATATAAGCATAATATGGCTAATAATATGAGTCTGATTGATAATAATAAGAGTAATAAGTATAGTAATTGTCGTTCTATCGATCATATTTGCATAATATGGTTAATAATATGAGTTAGATTGAAAACAGTGACTGTAATAAGTATAGTAATTGTCGTTCTGTCGATCGTGTAAGCATAATATGGCTAATAATATGAGTTAGATTGATAATAATAAGAGCAACGAGTATAGTAATTGTCGTTCTATCGATCATATAAGCATAATATGGCTAATAATATGACTTAGATTGATAGCAGTGAGTGTAATAAGTATAGTAATTGTCGTTCTATCGATCATATAAGCATAATATGGCTAATAATATGAGTCAGATTGATAATAATAAGACTAATAAGTGTAGTAATTGTCGTTCTATCGATCATATCTGCATAATATGGTTAATAATATGAGTTAGATTGATAATAGTGAGTGTAATAAGTATAGTAATTGTCGTTCTGTCGATCATATAAGCATAATATGGCTAATAATATGAGTTAGATTGATAATAATAAGAGTAATAAGTATAGTAATTGTCGTTCTATGGATCATATAAGCATAATATTGCTAATAATATGAGTTAGATTGATAATAATAAGAGTAATGAGTATAGTAATTGTCGTTCTATCGATCATATAAGCATAGTATGGCTAATAACATGAGTTAGATTGATAATAATAAGAGTAATACGTATAGTAATTGTCGTTCTATCGAACACATAAGCATAATATGGCTAATAATATGAGTTAGATTGATAGTAATAACAGTAGTGAGTATAGTAATTGTCGTTCTATCGATCATATAAGCATAATATGGCTAATAATATGAGATAGATTGATAATAATAAGAGTAATGAGTATAGTAATTGTCGTTCTATCGATCATATAAGCATAATATGGTTAACAATATGAGTTAGATTGATGATAATAAGACTAATAAGTACAGTAATTGTAGTTCTATCGATGATATAAGCATAATATGGCTAATAATATGAGTTAGATTGATAATATTAAGAGTAATGAGTATAGTAGTTGTAGTTCTATCGATCATATCTGCATAATATCGTTAATAATATGAGTTAGATTGATAATAATAAGAGTAATAAGTATAGTAATTGTCGTTCTATCGATCATATAAGCATAATATTGCTAATAATATGAGTTAGATTCATAATAATAAGAGCAATGAGTATAGTAATTGTCGTTCTATCGATCATATAAGCATAATATTGCTAATAATTTGAGTTGGATTGATAATAATAAGACTAATAAACATAGTAATTGTCGTTCTATCGATCATATAAGCATAATATGATTAACAATATGAGTTAGATTGATAATAATAAGAGAAATAAATATAGTAATTGTAGTTCTATCGATCATTTAAGCACAATATGGCTAATAATATGAGTTAGATTGATAATAATAAGAGTAATAAGTATAGTAATTGTCGTTCTATCGATCACATAAGCATAATATGACTAATAATATGAGTCTGTTGATAATAATAAGAGTAATAAGTATAGTAATTGTCGTTCTATCGATGATATTTGCATAATATGGTTAATAATATGAGTTAGATTGAAAACAGTGACTGTAATAAGTATAGTAATTGTCGTTCTGTCGATCGTGTAAGCATAATATGGCTAATAATATGAGTTAGATTGATAATAATAAGAGTAACGAGTATAGTAATTGTCGTTCTATCGATCATATAAGCATAATATGGCTAATAATATGACTTAGATTGATAGCAGTGAGTGTAATAAGTATAGTAATTGTCGTTCTATCGATCATATAAGCATAGTATGGCTAATAATATGAGTTAGATTGATAATAATAAGACTAATAAGTGTAGTAATTGTCGTTCTATCGATCACACAAGCATAGTATGGCTAATAATATGAGTCAGATTGATAATAATAAGAGTAATAAGTATAGTAATTGTCGTTCTATCGATCATATCTGCATAATATGGTTAATAATATGAGTTAGATTGATAATAGTGAGTGTAATAAGTATAGTAATTGTCGTTCTGTCGATCATATAAGCATAATATGGCTAATAATATGAGTTAGATTGATAATAATAAGAGTAATAAGTATAGTAATTGTCGTTCTATCGATCATATAAGCATAATATTGCTAATAATATGAGTTAGATTGATAATAATAAGAGTAATGAGTATAGTAATTGTCGTTCTATCGATCATATAAGCATAGTATGGCTAATAACATGAGTTAGGTTGATAATAATAAGAGTTATAAGTATAGTAATTGTCGTTCTATCGATCATATAAGCATAATATGGCTAATAATATGAGTTAGATTGATGATAATAAGAGTAATAAGTATAGTAATTGTAGTTCTATCGATCATATAAACATAATATGGCTAATAATATCAGTTAGATTGATAATAATAAGGCTAATAAGTATAGTAATTGTCGTTCTATCGATCATATAAGCATAGTATGGCTAATAATATGAGTTAGATTGATAATAATAAGACTAATAAGTGTAGTAATTGTCGTTCTATCGATCACATAAGCATAGTATGGCTAATAACATGAGTTAGATTGATAATAATAAGAGTAATAAGTATAGTAATTGTCGTTCTATCGATCATATAAGCATAATATGGCTAATAATATGAGTTAGATTGATAATAATAAGAGTAATGAGAAGAGTAATTGTCGTTCTATCGATCATATAAGCATAATATTGCTAATAATATGAGTTAGATTGATAATAATAAGACTAATAAATATAGTAATTGTCGTTCTATCGATCCTATAAGCATAATATGGTTAACAATATGAGTTAGATTGATAATAATAAGAGAAATAAGTATAGTAATTGTAGTTCTACCGTTCATATAAGCATAATATGGCTAATAATATCAGTTCGATTGATGATAATAAGACTAATATGTATAGTAATTGTCGTTCTATCGATCATATAAGCATAATATGCCTAATAATATGAGTCAGATTGATAATAATAAGAGTAATAAGTATAGTAATTGTCGTTCTATCGATCATATCTGCATAATATGGTTAATAATATGAGTTAGATTGATAATAGTGAGTGTAATAAGTATAGTAATTGTCGTTCTGTCGATCATATAAGCATAATATGGCTAATAATATGAGTTAGATTGATAATAATAAGAGTAATGAGTATAGTAATTGTCGTTCTATCGATCATATGAGCATAATATTGCTAATAATATGAGTTAGATTGATAATAATAAGAGTAATGAGTATAGTAATTGTCGTTCTATCGATCGTATAAGCATAGTATGGCTAATAACATGAGTTAGATTGATAATAATAAGAGTAATAAGTATAGTAACTGTCGTTCTATCGATCATATAAGCATAATATGGCTAATAATATGAGTCAGATTGATAATAATAAGAGTAATAGGTATAGTAATTGTCGTTCTATCGATCATATCTGCATAATATGGTTAATAATATGAGTTAGATTGATAATAATAAGAGTAATAAGTATAGTAATTGTCGTTCTATCGAACTCATAAGCATAATATGGCTAATAATATGAGTGAGATTGATAATAATAAGAGTATTAGGTGTAGTAATTGTCGTTCTATCGATCACATAAGCATAATATGGCTAATAATATGAGTTAGATTGATAATAATAAGAGAAATAAGTATAGTAATTGTAGTTCTATAGATCATATAAGCATAATATGGCTAATAATATGAGTCTGATTGATAATAATAAGAGTAATAAGTATAGTAATTGTCGTTCTATCGATCATATCTGCATAATATGGTTAATAATATGAGTTAGATTGATAATAGTGAGTGTAATAAGTATAGTAATTGTCGTTCTGTCGATCATATAAGCATAATATGGCTAATAATATGAGTTAGATTGATAATAATAAGAGTAATAAGTATAGTAATTGTCGTTCTATCGATCATATAAGCATAATATTGCTAATAATATGAGTTAGATTGATAATAATAAGAGTAATGAGTATAGTAATTGTCGTTCTATCGATCATATAAGCATAATATGCCTAATAATATGAGTTAGATTGATAATAATAAGACTAATAAGTATAGTAATTATCGTTCTTCCGATCATATAAGCATAATATGGCTAATAATATGAGTTAGATTGATAATAATAAGAGTAACGAGTATAGTAATTGTCGTTCTATCGATCATATAAGCATAATATGGCTAATAATATGACTTAGATTGATAGCAGTGAGTGTAATAAGTATAGTAATTGTCGTTCTATCGATCATATAAGCATAATATGGCTAATAATATGAGTTAGATTGATAATAATAAGAGTAATGAGTATAGTAATTGTCGTTCTATCGATCATATAAGCATAATATGGCTAATAATATGACTTAGATTGATAGCAGTGAGTGTAATAAGTATAGTAATTGTCGTTCTATCGATCATATAAGCATAATATGGCTAATAATATGAGTCAGATTGATAATAATAAGACTAATAAGTGTAGTAATTGTCGTTCTATCGAACACATAAGCATAATATGGCTAATAATATGAGTGAGATTGATAATAATAAGAGTATTAGGTGTAGTAATTGTCGTTCTATCGATCACATAAGCATAATATGGCTAATAATATGAGTTAGATTGATAATAATAAGAGAAATAGGTATAGTAATTGTAGTTCTATAGATCATATAAGCATAATATGGCTAATAATATGAGTCTGATTGATAATAATAAGAGTAATAAGTATAGTAATTGTCGTTCTATCGATCATATTTGCATAATATGGTTAATAATATGAGTTAGATTGAAAACAGTGACTGTAATAAGTATAGTAATTGTCGTTCTGTCGATCGTGTAAGCATAATATGGCTAATAATATGAGTTAGATTGATAATAATAAGAGCAACGAGTATAGTAATTGTCGTTCTATCGATCATATAAGCATAATATGGCTAATAATATGACTTAGATTGATAGCAGTGAGTGTAATAAGTATAGTAATTGTCGTTCTATCGATCATATAAGCATAATATGGCTAATAATATGAGTCAGATTGATAATAATAAGACTAATAAGTGTAGTAATTGTCGTTCTATCGATCATATCTGCATAATATGGTTAATAATATGAGTTAGATTGATAATAGTGAGTGTAATAAGTATAGTAATTGTCGTTCTGTCGATCATATAAGCATAATATGGCTAATAATATGAGTTAGATTGATAATAATAAGAGTAATAAGTATAGTAATTGTCGTTCTATCGATCATATAAGCATAATATTGCTAATAATATGAGTTAGATTGATAATAATAAGAGTAATGAGTATAGTAATTGTCGTTCTATCGATCATATAAGCATAGTATGGCTAATAACATGAGTTAGATTGATAATAATAAGAGTAATACGTATAGTAATTGTCGTTCTATCGAACACATAAGCATAATATGGCTAATAATATGAGTTAGATTGATAGTAATAACAGTAGTGAGTATAGTAATTGTCGTTCTATCGATCATATAAGCATAATATGGCTAATAATATGAGATAGATTGATAATAATAAGAGTAATGAGTATAGTAATTGTCGTTCTATCGATCATATAAGCATAATATGGCTAATAATATGAGTCAGATTGATAATAATAAGAGTAATAGGTATAGTAATTGTCGTTCTATCGATCATATCTGCATAATATGGTTAATAATATGAGTTAGATTGATAATAATTAGACTACTAAATATAGTAATTGTCGTTCTATCGATCATATAAGCATAATATGGTTAACAATATGAGTTAGATTGATGATAATAAGAGTAATAAGTCTAGTAATTGTCGTTCTATCGATCATATAAGCATAGTATGGCTAATAATATGAGTTAGATTGATAATAATAAGACTAATAAGTGTAGTAATTGTCGTTCTATCGATCACACAAGCATAGTATGGCTAATAATATGAGTCAGATTGATAATAATAAGAGTAATAAGTATAGTAATTGTCGTTCTATCGATCATATCTGCATAATATGGTTAATAATATGAGTTAGATTGATAATAGTGAGTGTAATAAGTATAGTAATTGTCGTTCTGTCGATCATATAAGCATAATATGGCTAATAATATGAGTTAGATTGATAATAATAAGAGTAATAAGTATAGTAATTGTCGTTCTATCGATCATATAAGCATAATATTGCTAATAATATGAGTTAGATTGATAATAATAAGAGTAATGAGTATAGTAATTGTCGTTCTATCGATCATATAAGCATAGTATGGCTAATAACATGAGTTAGGTTGATAATAATAAGAGTTATAAGTATAGTAATTGTCGTTCTATCGATCATATAAGCATAATATGGCTAATAATATGAGTTAGATTGATGATAATAAGAGTAATAAGTATAGTAATTGTAGTTCTATCGATCATATAAACATAATATGGCTAATAATATCAGTTAGATTGATAATAATAAGGCTAATAAGTATAGTAATTGTCGTTCTATCGATCATATAAGCATAGTATGGCTAATAATATGAGTTAGATTGATAATAATAAGACTAATAAGTGTAGTAATTGTCGTTCTATCGATCACATAAGCATAGTATGGCTAATAACATGAGTTAGATTGATAATAATAAGAGTAATAAGTATAGTAATTGTCGTTCTATCGATCATATAAGCATAATATGGCTAATAATATGAGTTAGATTGATAATAATAAGAGTAATGAGAAGAGTAATTGTCGTTCTATCGATCATATAAGCATAATATTGCTAATAATATGAGTTAGATTGATAATAATAAGACTAATAAATATAGTAATTGTCGTTCTATCGATCCTATAAGCATAATATGGTTAACAATATGAGTTAGATTGATAATAATAAGAGAAATAAGTATAGTAATTGTAGTTCTACCGTTCATATAAGCATAATATGGCTAATAATATCAGTTCGATTGATGATAATAAGACTAATATGTATAGTAATTGTCGTTCTATCGATCATATAAGCATAATATGCCTAATAATATGAGTCAGATTGATAATAATAAGAGTAATAAGTATAGTAATTGTCGTTCTATCGATCATATCTGCATAATATGGTTAATAATATGAGTTAGATTGATAATAGTGAGTGTAATAAGTATAGTAATTGTCGTTCTGTCGATCATATAAGCATAATATGGCTAATAATATGAGTTAGATTGATAATAATAAGAGTAATGAGTATAGTAATTGTCGTTCTATCGATCATATAAGCATAGTATGGCTAATAACATGAGTTAGATTGATAATAATAAGAGTAATACGTATAGTAATTGTCGTTCTATCGAACACATAAGCATAATATGGCTAATAATATGAGTTAGATTGATAGTAATAACAGTAGTGAGTATAGTAATTGTCGTTCTATCGATCATATAAGCATAATATGGCTAATAATATGAGATAGATTGATAATAATAAGAGTAATGAGTATAGTAATTGTCGTTCTATCGATCATATAAGCATAATATGGCTAATAATATGAGTCAGATTGATAATAATAAGAGTAATAGGTATAGTAATTGTCGTTCTATCGATCATATCTGCATAATATGGTTAATAATATGAGTTAGATTGATAATAATTAGACTACTAAATATAGTAATTGTCGTTCTATCGATCATATAAGCATAATATGGTTAACAATATGAGTTAGATTGATGATAATAAGAGTAATAAGTCTAGTAATTGTAGTTCTATCGATCATATAAACATAATATGGCTAATAATATGAGTTAGATTGATAATAATAAGGCTAATAAGTATAGTAATTGTCGTTCTATCGATCATATAAGCATAGTATGGCTAATAATATGAGTTAGATTGATAATAATAAGACTAATAAGTGTAGTAATTGTCGTTCTATCGATCACGTAAGCATAGTATTGCTAATAACATGAGTTAGATTGATAATAATAAGAGTAATAAGTATAGTAATTGTCGTTCTATCGATCATATAAGGATAATATTGCTAATAATATGAGTTAGATTGATAATAATAAGAGTAATGAGTATAATAATTGTCGTTCTATCGATCATATAAGCATAATATGGCTAATAATATGAGTGAGATTGACAATAATAAGAGTATTAGGTGTAGTAATTGTCGTTCTATCGAACACATAAGCATAATATGGCTAATAATATGAGTTAGATTGATAGTAATAACAGTAGTGAGTATAGAAATTGTCGTTCTATCGATCATATAAGCATAATGTGGCTAATAATATGAGTTAGATTGATAATAATAAGAGTAATGAGTATAGTAATTGTCGTTCTATCGATCATATAAGCATAATATGGCTAGTAATATGTGTCAGATTGATAATAATAAGAGTAATAAGTATAGTAATTGTCGTTCTATCGATCACATAAGCATAATATGGCTAATAATACGAGTTAGATTGATAGTAATAACAGTAGTGAGTATAGTAATTCTCGTTCTATCGATCATATAAGCATAATATGGCTAATAATATGAGTTAGATTGATAACAATAAGAGTAATGAGTATAGTAATTGTCGTTCTATCGATCATATAAGCATAATATGGCTAATAATATGAGTTAAATTGATAATAATAACAGTAATGAGTATAGTAGTTGTAGTTCTATCGATCATATCTGCATAATATGGTTAATAATATGAGTTAGATTGATAATAATAAGAGAAATAAGTATAGTAATTGTAGTTCTACCGATCATATAAGCATAATATGGCTAATAATATGAGTTAGATTGATAACAGTGAGTGTAATAAGTATAGTAATTGTCGTTCTATCAATCATATAAGCATAATATGGCTAATAATATGAGTTAGATTGATAATAATAACAGTAATGAGTATAGTAGTTGTACTTCTAACGATCATATCTGCATAATATGGTTAATAATATAAGTTAGATTGATAATAATAAGAGAAATAAGTATAGTAATTGTAGTTCTACCGATCATATAAGCATAATATGGCTAATAATATGAGTTAGATTGATAATAATAAGACTAATAAGTATAGTAATTGTCGTTCTATCGATCATATAAGCATAATATGGCTAATAATATGAGTCAGATTGATAATAATAAGAGTAATAAGTATAGTAATTGTCGTTCTATCGATCATATCTGCATAATATGGTTAATAATATGACTTAGATTGATAGCAGTGAGTGTAATAAGTATAGTAATTGTCGTTCTATCAATCATATAAGCATAATATGGCTAATAATATGAGTTAGGTTGATAATAATAAGAGTAATAAGTATAGTAATTGTCGTTCTATCGATCATATAAGCATAATATTGCTAATAACATGAGTTAGATTGGCAACCATAAGACTAATAAATATAGTAATTGTCGTTCTATCGATCATATAAGCATAATATGGTTAACAATATGAGTTAGATTGATGATAATAAGACTAATAAGTATAGTAATTGTAGTTCTATCGATGATATAAGCATAATATGGCTAATAATATGAGTTAGATTGAAAATATTAAGTGTAATGAGTATAGTAGTTGTAGTTCTATCGATCATATCTGCATAATATCGTTAATAATATGAGTTAGATTGATAATAATGAGAGTAATAAGTATAGTAATTGTCGTTCTATCGATCATATAAGCATAATATTGCTAATAATATGAGTTAGATTCATAATAATAAGAGCAATGAGTATAGTAATTGTCGTTCTATCGATCATATAAGCATAATATTGCTAATAATTTGAGTTGGATTGATAATAATAAGACTAATAAACATAGTAATTGTCGTTCTATCGATCATATAAGCATAATATGGTTAACAATATGAGTTAGATTGATAATAATAAGAGAAATAAGTATAGTAATTGTAGTTCTACCGTTCATATAAGCATAATATGGCTAATAATATCAGTTCGATTGATGATAATAAGACTAATAAGTATAGTAATTGTCGTTCTATCGATCATATAAGCATAATATGGCTAATAATATGAGTCAGATTGATAATAATAAGAGTAATAAGTATAGTAATTGTCGTTCTATCGACCATATCTGCATAATATGTTTAATAATATGAGTTAGATTGATAATAGTGAGTGTAATAAGTATAGTAATTGTCGTTCTATCGATCATATAAGGATAATATTGCTAATAATATGAGTTAGATTGATAATAATAAGAGTAATGAGTATAGTAATTGTCGTTCTATCGATCACATAAGCATAGTATGGCTAATAACATGAGTTAGATTGATAATAATAAGATCATATAAGCATACATATAAGCTATCGATCATATAAGCATAATATGGCTAATAATATGAGTTAGATTGATAATAATAAACTAATAAGTATAGTAATTGTCGTTATATCGATCATATAAGCATAGTATGGCTAATAATATGAGTTAGATTGATAATAATAAGACTAATAAGTGTAGTAATTGTCGTTCTATCGATCACATAAGCATAGTATGGCTAATAACATGAGTTAGATTGATAATAATAAGAGTAATAAGTGCAGTAATTGTCGTTCTATCGATCATATAAGCATAATATGGCTAATAATATGACTTAGATTGATAGCAGTGAGTGTAATAAGTATAGTAATTGTCGTTCTATCGATCATATAAGCATAATATGGCTAATAATATGAGTCAGATTGATAATAATAAGACTAATAAGTGTAGTAATTGTCGTTCTATCGAACACATAAGCATAATATGGCTAATAATATGAGTGAGATTGATAATAATAAGAGTATTAGGTGTAGTAATTGTCGTTCTATCGATCACATAAGCATAATATGGCTAATAATATGAGCTAGATTGATAATAATAAGAGAAATAGGTATAGTAATTGTAGTTCTATAGATCATATAAGCATAATATGGCTAATAATATGAGTCTGATTGATAATAATAAGAGTAATAAGTATAGTAATTGTCGTTCTATCGATCATATTTGCATAATATGGTTAATAATATGAGTTAGATTGAAAACAGTGACTGTAATAAGTATAGTAATTGTCGTTCTGTCGATCGTGTAAGCATAATATGGCTAATAATATGAGTTAGATTGATAATAATAAGAGCAACGAGTATAGTAATTGTCGTTCTATCGATCATATAAGCATAATATGGCTAATAATATGACTTAGATTGATAGCAGTGAGTGTAATAAGTATAGTAATTGTCGTTCTATCGATCATATAAGCATAATATGGGTAATAATATGAGTCAGATTGATAATAATAAGACTAATAAGTGTAGTAATTGTCGTTCTATCGATCATATCTGCATAATATGGTTAATAATATGAGTTAGATTGATAATAGTGAGTGTAATAAGTATAGTAATTGTCGTTCTGTCGATCATATAAGCATAATATGGCTAATAATATGAGTTAGATTGATAATAATAAGAGTAATAAGTATAGTAATTGTCGTTCTATCGATCATATAAGCATAATATTGCTAATAATATGAGTTAGATTGATAATAATAAGAGTAATGAGTATAGTAATTGTCGTTCTATCGATCATATAAGCATAGTATGGCTAATAACATGAGTTAGATTGATAATAATAAGAGTAATACGTATAGTAATTGTCGTTCTATCGATCATATAAGCATAATATGGCTAATAATATGAGTCAGATTGATAATAATAAGAGTAATAGGTATAGTAATTGTCGTTCTATCGATCATATCTGCATAATATGGTTAATAATATGAGTTAGATTGATAATAATTAGACTACTAAATATAGTAATTGTCGTTCTATCGATCATATAAGCATAGTATGGCTAATAATATGAGTTAGATTGATAATAATAAGAGTAATAAGTATAGTAATTGTCGTTCTATCGATCATATAAGGATAATATTGCTAATAATATGAGTTAGATTGATAATAATAAGAGTAATGAGTATAATAATTGTCGTTCTATCGATCATATAAGCATAATATGGCTAATAATATGAGTGAGATTGATAATAATAAGAGTATTAGGTGTAGTAATTGTCGTTCTATCGATCACATAAGCATAATATGGCTAATGATATTAGTTAGATTGATAATAATAAGAGTCATAAGTATAGTAAGTGTAGTTCTATAGATCATATAAGCATAATATGGCTAATAATATGAGATAGATTGATAATAATAAGAGCAATGAGTATAGTAATTGTCGTTCTATCGATCATATAAGCATAATATGGCTGATAGTATGAGTTAGATTGACAATAATAAGACTAATAAGTATAGTAATTGTCGTTCTATCGATCATATAAGCATAGTATGGCTAATAATATGAGTTAGATTGATAATAATAAGAGTAATAAGTATAGTAATTGTCTTTCTATCGATCATATAAACATAATATTGCTAATAATATGAGTTAGATTGATAATAATAAGAGTAATAAGTATAGTAATTGTCGTTCTATCGATCATATAAGCATAGTATGGCTAATATTATGAGTTAATATTAATTATAAAGCTAATATTATGAGTATAGTAATTGTCGTTCTATCGAACACATAAGCATAATATGGCTAATAATATGAGTTAGATTGATAGTAATAACAGTAGTGAGTATAGTAATTGTTGTTCTATCGATCATATAAGCATAATATGGCTAATAATATGAGTTAGATTGATAATAATAAGAGTAATGAGTATAGTAATTGTCGTTCTATCGATCATATAAGCATAATATGGCTAATAATATGACTTAGATTGATAGCAGTGAGTGTAATAAGTATAGTAATTGTCGTTCTATCGATCATATAAGCATAATATGGCTAATAATATGAGTCAGATTGATAATAATAAGACTAATAAGTGTAGTAATTGTCGTTCTATCGAACACATAAGCATAATATGGCTAATAATATGAGTGAGATTGATAATAATAAGAGTATTAGGTGTAGTAATTGTCGTTCTATCGATCACATAAGCATAATATGGCTAATAATATGAGTTAGATTGATAATAATAAGAGAAATAGGTATAGCAATTGTAGTTCTATAGATCATATAAGCATAATATGGCTAATAATATGAGTCTGATTGATAATAATAAGAGTAATAAGTATAGTAATTGTCGTTCTATCGATCATATTTGCATAATATGGTTAATAATATGAGTTAGATTGAAAACAGTGACTGTAATAAGTATAGTAATTGTCGTTCTGTCGATCGTGTAAGCATAATATGGCTAATAATATGAGTTAGATTGATAATAATAAGAGCAACGAGTATAGTAATTGTCGTTCTATCGATCATATAAGCATAATATGGCTAATAATATGACTTAGATTGATAGCAGTGAGTGTAATAAGTATAGTAATTGTCGTTCTATCGATCATATAAGCATAATATGGCTAATAATATGAGTCAGATTGATAATAATAAGACTAATAAGTGTAGTAATTGTCGTTCTATCGATCATATCTGCATAATATGGTTAATAATATGAGTTAGATTGATAATAGTGAGTGTAATAAGTATAGTAATTGTCGTTCTGTCGATCATATAAGCATAATATGGCTAATAATATGAGTTAGATTGATAATAATAAGAGTAATAAGTATAGTAATTGTCGTTCTATCGATCATATAAGCATAATATTGCTAATAATATGAGTTAGATTGATAATAATAAGAGTAATGAGTATAGTAATTGTCGTTCTATCGATCATATAAGCATAGTATGGCTAATAACATGAGTTAGATTGATAATAATAAGAGTAATACGTATAGTAATTGTCGTTCTATCGAACACATAAGCATAATATGGCTAATAATATGAGTTAGATTGATAGTAATAACAGTAGTGAGTATAGTAATTGTCGTTCTGTCGATCATATAAGCATAATATGGCTAATAATATGAGATAGATTGATAATAATAAGAGTAATGAGTATAGTAATTGTCGTTCTATCGATCATATAAGCATAATATGGCTAATAATATGAGTCAGATTGATAATAATAAGAGTAATAGGTATAGTAATTGTCGTTCTATCGATCATATCTGCATAATATGGTTAATAATATGAGTTAGATTGATAATAATTAGACTACTAAATATAGTAATTGTCGTTCTATCGATCATATAAGCATAATATGGTTAACAATATGAGTTAGATTGATGATAATAAGAGTAATAAGTCTAGTAATTGTAGTTCTATCGATCATATAAACATAATATGGCTAATAATATGAGTTAGATTGATAATAATAAGGCTAATAAGTATAGTAATTGTCGTTCTATCGATCATATAAGCATAGTATGGCTAATAATATGAGTTAGATTGATAATAATAAGACTAATAAGTGTAGTAATTGTCGTTCTATCGATCACGTAAACATAGTATGGCTAATAACATGAGTTAGATTGATAATAATAAGAGTAATAAGTATAGTAATTGTCGTTCTATCGATCATATAAGGATAATATTGCTAATAATATGAGTTAGATTGATAATAATAAGAGTAATGAGTATAATAATTGTCGTTCTATCGATCATATAAGCATAATATGGCTAATAATATGAGTGAGATTGACAATAATAAGAGTATTAGGTGTAGTAATTGTCGTTCTATCGATCACATAAGCATAATATGGCTAATGATATTAGGTAGATTGATAATAATAAGAGTCATAAGTATAGTAATTGTAGTTCTATAGATCATATAAGCATAATATGGCTAATAATATGAGATAGATTGATAATAATAAGAGTAATGAGTATAGTAATTGTCGTTCTATCGATCATATTAGCATAATATGGCTAATAGTATGAGTTAGATTGACAATAATAAGACTAATAAGTATAGTAATTGTCGTTCTATCGATCATATAAGCATAGTATGGCTAATAATATGAGTTAGATTGATAATAATAAGAGTAATAAGTATAGTAATTGTCGTTCTATCGATCACATAAGCATAATATGGCTAATAAGACGAGTTAGATTGATAGTAATAACAGTAGTGAGTACAGTAATTGTCGTTCTATCGAACACATAAGCATAATATGGCTAATAATATGAGTGAGATTGATAATAATAAGAGTATTAGGTGTAGTAATTGCCGTTCTATCGATCACATAAGCATAATATGGCTAATAATATGAGTTAGACTGATAATAATAAGAGAAATAAGTATAGTAATTGTAGTTCTATAGATCATATAAGCATAATATGGCTAATAATATGAGTCTGATTGATAATAATAAGAGTAATAAGTATAGTAATTGTCGTTCTATCGATCATATTTGCATAATATGGTTAATAATATGAGTTAGATTGAAAACAGTGACTGTAATAAGTATAGTAATTGTCGTTCTGTCGATCGTGTAAGCATAATATGGCTAATAATATGAGTTAGATTGATAATAATAAGAGCAACGAGTATAGTAATTGTCGTTCTATCGATCATATAAGCATAATATGGCTAATAATATGACTTAGATTGATAGCAGTGAGTGTAATAAGTATAGTAATTGTCGTTCTATCGATCATATAAGCATAATATGGCTAATAATATGAGTCAGATTGATAATAATAAGACTAATAAGTGTAGTAATTGTCGTTCTATCGATCATATCTGCATAATATGGTTAATAATATGAGTTAGATTGATAATAGTGAGTGTAATAAGTATAGTAATTGTCGTTCTGTCGATCATATAAGCATAATATGGCTAATAATATGAGTTAGATTGATAATAATAAGAGTAATAAGTATAGTAATTGTCGTTCTATCGATCATATAAGCATAATATTGCTAATAATATGAGTTAGATTGATAATAATAAGAGTAATGAGTATAGTAATTGTCGTTCTATCGATCATATAAGCATAGTATGGCTAATAACATGAGTTAGATTGATAATAATAAGAGTAATACGTATAGTAATTGTCGTTCTATCGAACACATAAGCATAATATGGCTAATAATATGAGTTAGATTGATAGTAATAACAGTAGTGAGTATAGTAATTGTCGTTCTGTCGATCATATAAGCATAATATGGCTAATAATATGAGATAGATTGATAATAATAAGAGTAATGAGTATAGTAATTGTCGTTCTATCGATCATATAAGCATAATATGGCTAATAATATGAGTCAGATTGATAATAATAAGAGTAATAGGTATAGTAATTGTCGTTCTATCGATCATATCTGCATAATATGGTTAATAATATGAGTTAGATTGATAATAATTAGACTACTAAATATAGTAATTGTCGTTCTATCGATCATATAAGCATAATATGGTTAACAATATGAGTTAGATTGATGATAATAAGAGTAATAAGTCTAGTAATTGTAGTTCTATCGATCATATAAACATAATATGGCTAATAATATGAGTTAGATTGATAATAATAAGGCTAATAAGTATAGTAATTGTCGTTCTATCGATCATATAAGCATAGTATGGCTAATAATATGAGTTAGATTGATAATAATAAGACTAATAAGTGTAGTAATTGTCGTTCTATCGATCACGTAAACATAGTATGGCTAATAACATGAGTTAGATTGATAATAATAAGAGTAATAAGTATAGTAATTGTCGTTCTATCGATCATATAAGGATAATATTGCTAATAATATGAGTTAGATTGATAATAATAAGAGTAATGAGTATAATAATTGTCGTTCTATCGATCATATAAGCATAATATGGCTAATAATATGAGTGAGATTGACAATAATAAGAGTATTAGGTGTAGTAATTGTCGTTCTATCGATCACATAAGCATAATATGGCTAATGATATTAGGTAGATTGATAATAATAAGAGTCATAAGTATAGTAATTGTAGTTCTATAGATCATATAAGCATAATATGGCTAATAATATGAGATAGATTGATAATAATAAGAGTAATGAGTATAGTAATTGTCGTTCTATCGATCATATTAGCATAATATGGCTAATAGTATGAGTTAGATTGACAATAATAAGACTAATAAGTATAGTAATTGTCGTTCTATCGATCATATAAGCATAGTATGGCTAATAATATGAGTTAGATTGATAATAATAAGAGTAATAAGTATAGTAATTGTCGTTCTATCGATCACATAAGCATAATATGGCTAATAAGACGAGTTAGATTGATAGTAATAACAGTAGTGAGTACAGTAATTGTCGTTCTATCGAACACATAAGCATAATATGGCTAATAATATGAGTGAGATTGATAATAATAAGAGTATTAGGTGTAGTAATTGCCGTTCTATCGATCACATAAGCATAATATGGCTAATAATATGAGTTAGACTGATAATAATAAGAGAAATAAGTATAGTAATTGTAGTTCTATAGATCATATAAGCATAATATGGCTAATAATATGAGTCTGATTGATAATAATAAGAGTAATAAGTATAGTAATTGTCGTTCTATCGATCATATTTGCATAATATGGTTAATAATATGAGTTAGATTGAAAACAGTGACTGTAATAAGTATAATAATTGTCGTTCTGTCGATCGTGTAAGCATAATATGGCTAATAATATGAGTTAGATTGATAATAATAAGAGCAACGAGTATAGTAATTGTCGTTCTATCGATCATATAAGCATAATATGGCTAATAATATGACTTAGATTGATAGCAGTGAGTGTAATAAGTATAGTAATTGTCGTTCTATCGATCATATAAGCATAGTATGGCTAATAATATGAGTTAGATTGATAATAATAAGACTAATAAGTGTAGTAATTGTCGTTCTATCGATCACACAAGCATAGTATGGCTAATAACATGAGTTAGATTGATAATAATAAGAGTAATAAGTATAGTAATTGTCGTTCTATCGATCATATAAGCATAATATGGCTAATAGTATGAGTTAGATTGATAATAATAAGACTAATAAGAATAGTAATTGTCGTTCTATCGATCATATAAGCATAGTATGGCTAATAATATGAGTTAGATTGATAATAATAAGAGTAATAAGTATAGTAATTGTCGTTCTATCGATCACATAAGCATAATATGGCTAATAATACGAGTTAGATTGATAGTAACAACAGTAGTGAGTACAGTAATTGTCGTTCTATCGATCATATAAGCATAATATGGCTAATAATATGAGTTAGATTGATAATAATAAGAGTAATGAGAATAGTAATTGTCGTTCTACCGATCATATAAGCATAATATTGCTAATAATATCAGTTCGATTGATGATAATAAGACTAATAAGTATAGTAATTGTCGTTCTATCGATCATATAAGCATAATATGGCTAATAATATGAGTTAGATTGATAATAATAAGAGTAATGAGTATAGTAATTGTCGTTCTATCGATCATATAAGCATAGTATGGCTAATAACATGAGTTAGATTGATAATAATAAGAGTAATACGTATAGTAATTGTCGTTCTATCGAACACATAAGCATAATATGGCTAATAATATGAGTTAGATTGATAGTAATAACAGTAGTGAGTATAGTAATTGTCGTTCTATCGATCATATAAGCATAATATGGCTAATAATATGAGATAGATTGATAATAATAAGAGTAATGAGTATAGTAATTGTCGTTCTATCGATCATATAAGCATAATATGGCTAATAATATGAGTCAGATTGATAATAATAAGAGTAATAGGTATAGTAATTGTCGTTCTATCGATCATATCTGCATAATATGGTTAATAATATGAGTTAGATTGATAATAGTGAGTGTAATAAGTATAGTAATTGTCGTTCTGTCGATCATATAAGCATAATATGGTTAACAATATGAGTTAGATTGATGATAATAAGAGTAATAAGTCTAGTAATTGTAGTTCTATCGATCATATAAACATAATATGGCTAATAATATGAGTTAGATTGATAATAATAAGGCTAATAAGTATAGTAATTGTCGTTCTATCGATCATATAAGCATAGTATGGCTAATAATATGAGTTAGATTGATAATAATAAGACTAATAAGTGTAGTAATTGTCGTTCTATCGATCACGTAAGCATAGTATGGCTAATAACATGAGTTAGATTGATAATAATAAGAGTAATAAGTATAGTAATTGTCGTTCTATCGATCATATAAGGATAATATTGCTAATAATATGAGTTAGATTGATAATAATAAGAGTAATGAGTATAATAATTGTCGTTCTATCGATCATATAAGCATAATATGGCTAATAATATGAGTGAGATTGATAATAATAAGAGTATTAGGTGTAGTAATTGTCGTTCTATCGATCACATAAGCATAATATGGCTAATGATATTAGTTAGATTGATAATAATAAGAGTCATAAGTATAGTAATTGTAGTTCTATAGATCATATAAGCATAATATGGCTAATAATATGAGTTAGATTGATAATAATAAGAGTAATAAGTATAGTAATTGTCTTTCTATCGATCATATAAACATAATATTGCTAATAATACGAGTTAGATTGATAATAATAAGAGTAATAAGTATAGTAATTGTCGTTCTATCGATCATATAAGCATAATATTGCTAATAATATGAGTTAGATTGATAATAATAAGAGTAATGAGTATAGTAATTGTCGTTCTATCGATCATATAAGCATAGTATGGCTAATGACATGAGTTAGGTTGATAATAATAAGAGTAATAAGTATAGTAATTGTCGTTCTATCGAACACATAAGCATAATATGGCTAATAATATGAGTTAGATTGATAGTAATAACAGTAGTGACTATAGTAATTGTCGTTCTATCGATCACATAAGCATAATATGGCTAATAATACGAGTTAGATTGATAGTAATAACAGTAGTGAGTATAGTAATTCTCGTTCTATCGATCATATAAGCATAATATGGCTAATAATATGAGTTAGATTGATAACAATAAGAGTAATGAGTATAGTAATTGTCGTTCTATCGATCATATAAGCATAATATGGCTAATAATATGAGTTAAATTGATAATAATAACAGTAATGAGTATAGTAGTTGTAGTTCTATCGATCATATCTGCATAATATGGTTAATAATATGAGTTAGATTGATAATAATAAGAGAAATAAGTATAGTAATTGTAGTTCTACCGATCATATAAGCATAATATGGCTAATAATATGAGTTAGATTGATAACAGTGAGTGTAATAAGTATAGTAATTGTCGTTCTATCAATCATATAAGCATAATATGGCTAATAATATGAGTTAGATTGATAATAATAACAGTAATGAGTATAGTAGTTGTACTTCTAACGATCATATCTGCATAATATGGTTAATAATATAAGTTAGATTGATAATAATAAGAGAAATAAGTATAGTAATTGTAGTTCTACCGATCATATAAGCATAATATGGCTAATAATATGAGTTAGATTGATAGTAATAAGACTAATAAGTATAGTAATTGTCGTTCTATCGATCATATAAGCATAATATGGCTAATAATATGAGTCAGATTGATAATAATAAGAGTAATAAGTATAGTAATTGTCGTTCTATCGATCATATCTGCATAATATGGTTAATAATATGAGTTAGATTGATAATAGTGAGTGTAATAAGTATAGTAATTGTCGTTCTGTCGATCATATAAGCATAATTTGGCTAATAATATAAGTTAGATTGATAATAATAAGAGTAATAAGTATAGTAATTGTCGTTCTATCGATCATATAAGCATAATATTGCTAATAAAGTGAGTTAGATTGATAATAATAAGAGTAATGAGTATAGTAATTGTCGTTCTATCGATCATATAAGCATAGTATGGCTAATAACATGAGTTAGATTGATAATAATAAGAGTAATAAGTATAGTAATTGTCGTTCGATCGATCACATAAGCATAATATGGCTAATAATATGAGTTAGATTGATAGTAATAACAGTAGTGAGTATAGTAATTGTCGTTCTATCGATCACATAAGCATAATATGGCTAATAATATAAGTTAGATTGATAATAGTAAGAGTAATGAGTATAGCAATTGTCGGTCTATCTATCATATAA
>NW_027474757.1:0-29753 GCF_050947335.1 Megachile rotundata | reverse complement strand
ATAAGCATAATATGGTTAATAATATGAGTTAGATTGATAATAATAAGAGTAATAAATATAGTAATTGTCGTCCTATCGATCATATAAGCATAACATGGCTAATATAATGAGTTAGTTTGATAATAATAAGAGTAATAAGTATAGTAATTGTCGTTCTATCGATCATATAACCATAATATGGCTAATAATATGAGTTAGATTGATAATAGAGAGAGTAATAAGTATAGTAATTGTCGTTCAATCGATCATATCTGCATAATATGGTTAATAATACGAGTTAGATTGATAATAATAAGAGTAATAAGTATAGTAATTGTCGTTCTATCGATCATATCTGCATAATATGGTTAATAATATGAGTTAGATTGATAATAATAAGAGTAATAAGTATAGTAATTGTCGTCCTATCGATCATATAAGCATAACATGGCTAATAATATGAGTTAGATTGATAATAATAAGAGTAATAAGTATAGTAATTGTCGTTCTATCGATCATATCTGCATAATATGGTTAATAATATGAGTTAGATTGATAATAATAAGAGTAATAAGTATAGGAAATGTCGTCCTATCGATCATATAAGCATAACATGGCTAATAATATGAGTTAGATTGATAATAATAAGAGTAATAAGTATAGCAATTGTCGTTCTATCGATCATATCTGCATAATATAGTTAATAATATGAGTTAGATTGATAATAGTAAGAGTAATGAGTATAGTAATTGTCGTTCTATCGATCATATATGCATAATATGGCTAATAATATGAGTTAGATTGATAATAATAAGAGTAATAAGTATAGTAATTGTCGTTCTATCGATCGTATTTGCATAATATGGTTAATAATATTAGTTAGATTGATAACAGTGAGTGTAATAAGTATAGTAATTGTCGTTCTATCGATGATATAAGCATAATTTGCTTAATAATATGAGTTAGATTGATAATAATAAGAGTAATAAATATAGTAATTGTCGTCCTATCGATCATATAAGCATAACATGGCTAATAATATGAGTTAGATTGATAATAATAAGAGTAATAAGTATAGTAATTGTCGTTCTATCGATCATATAACCATAATATGGCTAATAATATGAGTTAGATTGATAATAAAGAGAGTAATAAGTATAGTAATTGTCGTTCTATTGATCATATTTGCATAATATTGTTAATAATATTAGTTAGATTGATAACAGTGAGTGTAATAAGTATAGTAATTGTCGTTCTATCGATCATATCTGCATAATATGGTTAATAATATGAGTTAGATTGATAATAATAAGAGTAATAAGTATAGGAAATGTCGTCCTATCGATCATATAAGCATAACATGGCTAATAATATGAGTTAGATTGATAATAATAAGAGCAGTAAGTATAGCAATTGTCGTTCTATCGATCATATAAGCATAATATGTCTAATAATATGAGTTAGATTGATAATAATAAGAGCAATAAGTATAGTAATTGTCGTCCTATCGATCATATAAGCATAACATGGCTAATTATATAAGTTAGATTGATAATAATAAGAGTAATGAGTATAGTAATTGTCGTTCTATCGATCATATAAGCATAATATGGCTAAAAATATGAGTTAGATTGATAATAATAAGAGTAATAAGTATAGCAATTGTCGTTCTATCGATCATATCTGCATAATATAGTTAATAATATGAGTTAGATTGATAATAGTAAGACTAATGAGTATAGTAATTGTCGTTCTATCGATCATATATGCATAATATGGCTAATAATATGAGTTAGATTGATAATAATAAGAGTAATAAGTATAGTAATTGTCGTTCTATCGATCATATTTGCATAATATGGTTAATAATATTAGTTAGATTGATAACAGTGAGTGTAATAAGTATAGTAATTGTCGTTCTATCGATCATATCTGCATAATATGGTTAATAATATGAGTTAGATTGATAATAATAAGAGTAATAAGTATAGTAATTGTCGTCCTATCGATCATATAAGCATAACATGGCTAATTATATAAGTTAGATTGATAATAATAAGAGTAATGAGTATAGTAATTGTCGTTCTATCCATCATATAAGCAAAATAAGGCTAATAATATGAGTTAGATTGATAATAATAAGAGTAACAAGTATAGTAATTGTCGTCCTATCGATCATATAAGCATAACATGGCTAATAATATGAGTTAGATTGATAATAATAAGAGTAATATGTATAGTAATTGTCGTTCTATCGATCATATCTGCATAATATAGTTAATAATATGAGTTAGATTGATAATAATAAGAGTAATAAGTATAGCAAATGTCGTCCTATCGATCATATAAGCAAAACATGGCTAATAATATGAGTTAGATTGATAATAGTGAGTGTAATAAGTAAAGTGATGGCCGTTCTATCGATCATATAAGCATAATATGGCTAATAATATGAGTTAGATTGATAATAATAAGAGCAATAAGTATAGTAATTGTCGTCCTATCGATCATATAAGTATAACATGGCTAATTATATAAGTTAGATTGATAATAATAAGAGTAATGAGTATAGTAATTGTCGTTCTATCGATCATATAAGCATAATATGGCTAAAAATATGAGTTAGATTGATAATAATAAGAGTAATAAGTATAGCAATTGTCGTTCTATCGATCATATCTGCATAATATAGTTAATAATATGAGTTAGATTGATAATATTAAGAGTAATGAGTATAGTAATTGTCGTTCTATCGATCATATATGCATAATATGGCTAATAATATGAGTTAGATTGATAATAATAAGAGTAATAAGTATAGTAATTGTCGTTCTATCGATCATATTTGCATAATATGGTTAATAATATTAGTTAGATTGATAACAGTGAGTGTAATAAGTATAGTAATTGTCGTTCTATCGATGATATAAGCATAATATGCTTAATAATATGAGTTAGATTGATAATAATAAGAGTAATAAATATAGTAATTGTCGTCCTATCGATCATATAAGCATAACATGGCTAATAATATGAGTTAGATTGATAATAATAAGAGTAATAAGTATAGTAATTGTCGTTCTATCGATCATATAACCATAATATGGCTAATAATATGAGTTAGATTGATAATAAAGAGAGTAATAAGTATAGTAATTGTCGTTCTATCGATCATATCTGCATAATATGGTTAATAATATGAGTTAGATTGATAATAATAAGAGTAATAAGTATAGTAATTGTCGTCCTATCGATCATATAAGCATAACATGGCTAATTATATAAGTTAGATTGATAATAATAAGAGTAATGAGTATAGTAATTGTCGTTCTATCCATCATATAAGCAAAATAAGGCTAATAATATGAGTTAGATTGATAATAATAAGAGTAATAAGTATAGTAATTGTCGTTCTATCGATCATATCTGCATAATATAGTTAATAATATGAGTTAGATTGATAATAATAAGAGTAATAAGTATAGCAAATGTCGTCCTATCGATCATATAAGCAAAAGATGGCTAATAATATGAGTTAGATTGATAATAGTGAGTGAAATAAGTAAACTGATGGTCGTTCTATCGATCATATAAGCATAATATGGTTAATAATATGAGTTAGATTGATAATAATAAGAGTAATAAGTATAGTAATTGTCGTTCTATCGATCATATCTGCATAATATGGTTAATAATATGAGTTAGATTGATAATAATAAGAGTAATAAGTATAGTAATTGTCGTTCTATCGATCATATCTGCATAATATGGTTAATAATATGAGTTAGATTGATAATAATAAGAGTAACAAGAATAGTAATTGTCGTCCTATCGATCATATAAGCATAACATGGCTAATAATATGAGTTAGATTGATAATAATAAGAGTAATAAGTATAGCAAATGTCGTCCTATCGATCATATAAGCATAACATGGCTAATAATATGAGTTAGATTGATAATAATAAGAGCAATCAGTATAGCAATTGTCGTTCTATCGATCATATAAGCATAATATGGCTAATAATATGAGTTAGATTGATAATAATAAGAGCAATAAGTATAGTAATTGTCGTCCTATCGATCATATAAGCATAACATGGCTAATTGTATAAGTTAGATTGATAATAATAAGAGTAATGAGTATAGTAATTGTCGTTCTATCGATCATATAAGCATAATATGGCTAAAAATATGAGTTAGATTGATAATAATAAGAGTAATAAGTATAGCAATTGTCGTTCTATCGATCATATCTGCATAATATAGTTAATAATATGAGTTAGATTGATAATAGTAAGAGTAATGAGTATAGTAATTGTCGTTCTATCGATCATATATGCATAATATGGCTAATAATATGAGTTAGATTGATAATAATAAGAGTAATAAGTATAGTAATTGTCGTTCTATCGATCATATTTGCATAATATGGTTAATAATAATAGTTAGATTGATAACAGTGAGTGTAATAAGTATAGTAATTGTCGTTCTATCGATGATATAAGCATAATATGCTTAATAATATGAGTTAGATTGATAATAATAAGAGTAATAAGTATAGTAATTGTCGTCCTATCGATCATATAAGCATAACATGGCTAATAATATGAGTTAGATTGATAATAGTGAGTGTAATAAGTATAGTAATTGTCGTTCTATCGATCATATAAGCATAATATGGTTAATAATATGAGTTAGATTGATAATAATAAGAGTAATAAATATAGTAATTTTCGTCCTATCGATCATATAAGCATAACATGGCTAATATAATGAGTTAGATTGATAATAACAAGAGTATTAAGTATAGTAATTGTCGTTCTATCGATCATATAACCATAATATGGCTAATAATATGAGTTAGATTGATAATAAAGAGAGTAATAAGTATAGTAATTGTCGTTCAATCGATCATATCTGCATAATATGGTTAATAATATGAGTTAGATTGATAATAATAAGAGTAATAAGTATAGTAATTGTCGTTCTATCGATCATATCTGCATAATATGGTTAATAATATGAGTTAGATTGATAATAATAAGAGTAATAAGTATAGTAATTGTCGTCCTATCGATCATATAAGCATAACATGGCTAATAATATGAGTTAGATTGATAATAATAAGAGTAATAAGTATAGTAATTGTCGTTCTATCGATCATATCTGCATAATATGGTTAATAATATGAGTTAGATTGATAATAATAAGAGTAATAAATATAGTAATTGTCGTCCTATCGATCATATAAGCATAACATGGCTAATAATATGAGTTAGATTGATAATAATAAGAGCAATAAGTATAGTAATTGTCGTTCTATCGATCATATAACCATAATATGGCTAATAATATGAGTTAGATTGATAATAGTGAGTGTAATAAGTATAGTAATTGTCGTTCTATCGATCATATAAGCATAATATGGTTAATAATATGAGTTAGATTGATAATAATAAGAGTAATAAATATAGTAATTTTCGTCCTATCGATCATATAAGCATAACATGGCTAATATAATGAGTTAGATTGATAATAACAAGAGTATTAAGTATAGTAATTGTCGTTCTATCGATCATATAACCATAATATGGCTAATAATATGAGTTAGATTGATAATAAAGAGAGTAATAAGTATAGTAATTGTCGTTCAATCGATCATATCTGCATAATATGGTTAATAATATGAGTTAGATTGATAATAATAAGAGTAATAAGTATAGTAATTGTCGTTCTATCGATCATATCTGCATAATATGGTTAATAATATGAGTTAGATTGATAATAATAAGAGTAATAAGTATAGTAATTGTCGTCCTATCGATCATATAAGCATAACATGGCTAATAATATGAGTTAGATTGATAATAATAAGAGTAATAAGTATAGTAATTGTCGTTCTATCGATCATATCTGCATAATATGGTTAATAATATGAGTTAGATTGATAATAATAAGAGTAATAAATATAGTAATTGTCGTCCTATCGATCATATAAGCATAACATGGCTAATAATATGAGTTAGATTGATAATAATAAGAGCAATAAGTATAGTAATTGTCGTTCTATCGATCATATAACCATAATATGGCTAATAATATGAGTTAGATTAATAATAAAGAGAGTAATAAGTATAGTAATTGTCGTTCTATCGATCATATTTGCATAATATTGTTAATAATATTAGTTAGATTGATAACAGTGAGTGTAATAAGTATAGTAATTGTCGTTCTATCGATCATATCTGCATAATATGGTTAATAATATGAGTTAGATTGATAATAATAAGAGTAATAAGTATAGTAATTGTCGTCCTATCGATCATATAAGCATAACATGGCTAATTATATAAGTTAGATTGATAATAATAAGAGTAATGAGTATAGTAATTGTCGTTCTATCCATCATATAAGCAAAATAAGGCTAATAATATGAGTTAGATTGATAATAATAAGAGTAATAAATATAGTAATTGTCGTCCTATCGATCATATAAGCATAACATGGCTAATAATATGAGTTAGATTGATAATAATAAGAGTAATAAGTATAGTAATTGTCGTTCTATCGATCATATAACCATAATATGGCTAATAATATGAGTTAGATTGATAATAAAGAGAGTAATAAGTATAGTAATTGTCGTTCAAACGATCATATCTGCATAATATGGTTAATAATATGAGTTAGATTGATAATAGTGAGTGTAATAAGTATAGTAATTGTCGTTCTATCGATCATATAAGCATAATATGGTTAATAATATGAGTTAGATTGATAATAATAAGAGTAATAAGTATAGTAATTGTCGTCCTATCGATCATATAAGCATAACATGGCTAATAATATGAGTTAGATTGATAATAGTGAGTGTAATAAGTATAGTAATTGTCGATCTATCGATCATATAAGCATAATATGGTTAATAATATGAGTTAGATTGATAATAATAAGAGTAATAAATATAGTAATTGTCGTCCTATCGATCATATAAGCATAACATGGCTAATATAATGAGTTAGATTGATAATAACAAGAGTATTAAGTATAGTAATTGTCGTTCTATCGATCATATAACCATAATATGGCTAATAATATGAGTTAGATTGATAATAAAGAGAGTAATAAGTATAGTAATTGTCGTTCAATCGATCATATCTGCATAATATGGTTAATAATATGAGTTAGATTGATAATAATAAGAGTAATAAGTATAGTAATTGTCGTTCTATCGATCATATCTGCATAATATGGTTAATAATATGAGTTAGATTGATAATAATAAGAGTAATAAGTATAGTAATTGTCGTCCTATCGATCATATAAGCATAACATGGCTAATATTATGAGTTAGATTGATAATAATAAGAGTAATAAGTATAGTAATTGTCGTTCTATCGATCATATCTGCATAATATGGTTAATAATATGAGTTAGATTGATAATAATAAGAGTAATAAATATAGTAATTGTCGTCCTATCGATCATATAAGCATAACATGGCTAATAATATGAGTTAGATTGATAATAATAAGAGCAATAAGTATAGTAATTGTCGTTCTATC
This sequence comes from Megachile rotundata, assembly GCF_050947335.1. Lineage (NCBI taxonomy): Eukaryota > Metazoa > Arthropoda > Insecta > Hymenoptera > Megachilidae > Megachile > Megachile rotundata. The sequence goes on along the minus strand of NW_027474757.1, from coordinate 22,206 downwards.
GATCATATAACCATAATATGGCTAATAATATGAGTTAGATTAATAATAAAGAGAGTAATAAGTATAGTAATTGTCGTTCTATCGATCATATTTGCATAATATTGTTAATAATATTAGTTAGATTGATAACAGTGAGTGTAATAAGTATAGTAATTGTCGTTCTATCGATCATATCTGCATAATATGGTTAATAATATGAGTTAGATTGATAATAATAAGAGTAATAAGTATAGTAATTGTCGTCCTATCGATCATATAAGCATAACATGGCTAATTATATAAGTTAGATTGATAATAATAAGAGTAATGAGTATAGTAATTGTCGTTCTATCCATCATATAAGCAAAATAAGGCTAATAATATGAGTTAGATTGATAATAATAAGAGTAACAAGTATAGTAATTGTCGTCCTATCGATCATATAAGCATAACATGGCTAATAATATGAGTTAGATTGATAATAATAAGCGTAATATGTATAGTAATTGTCGTTCTATCGATCATATCTGCATAATATAGTTAATAATATGTGTTAGATTGATAATAATAAGAGTAATAAGTATAGCAAATGTCGTCCTATCGATCATATAAGCAAAACATGGCTAATAATATGAGTTAGATTGATAATAGTGAGTGTAATAAGTAAAGTGATGGCCGTTCTATCGATCATATAAGCATAATATGGCTAATAATATGAGTTAGATTGATAATAATAAGAGCAATAAGTATAGTAATTGTCGTCCTATCGATCATATAAGTATAACATGGCTAATTATATAAGTTAGATTGATAATAATAAGAGTAATGAGTATAGTAATTGTCGTTCTATCGATCATATAAGCATAATATGGCTAAAAATATGAGTTAGATTGATAATAATAAGAGTAATAAGTATAGCAATTGTCGTTCTATCGATCATATCTGCATAATATAGTTAATAATATGAGTTAGATTGATAATATTAAGAGTAATGAGTATAGTAATTGTCGTTCTATCGATCATATATGCATAATATGGCTAATAATATGAGTTAGATTGATAATAATAAGAGTAATAAGTATAGTAATTGTCGTTCTATCGATCATATTTGCATAATATGGTTAATAATATTAGTTAGATTGATAACAGTGAGTGTAATAAGTATAGTAATTGTCGTTCTATCGATGATATAAGCATAATATGCTTAATAATATGAGTTAGATTGATAATAATAAGAGTAATAAATATAGTAATTGTCGTCCTATCGATCATATAAGCATAACATGGCTAATAATATGAGTTAGATTGATAGTAATAAGAGTAATAAGTATAGTAATTGTCGTTCTATCGATCATGTCTGCATAATATGGTTAATAATATGAGTTAGATTGATAATAAAGAGAGTAATAAGTATAGTAATTGTCGTTCAATCGATCATATCTGCATAATATGGTTAATAATATGAGTTAGATTGATAATAGTGAGTGTAATAAGTATAGTAATTGTCGTTCTATCGATCATATAAGCATAATATGGTTAATAATATGAGTTAGATTGATAATAATAAGAGTAATAAGTATAGTGATTGTCGTCCTATCGATCATATAAGCATAACATGGCTAATAATATGAGTTAGATTGATAATAGTGAGTGTAATAAGTATAGTAATTGTCGTTCTATCGATCATATAAGCATAATATGGTTAATAATATGAGTTAGATTGATAATAATAAGAGTAATAAATATAGTAATTGTCGTCCTATCGATCATATAAGCATAACATGGCTAATAATATGAGTTAGATTGATAATAATAAGAGTAATAAGTATAGTAATTGTCGTTCTATCGATCATATATGCATAATATGGCTAATAATATGAGTTAGATTGATAATAATAAGAGCAATAAGTATAGTAATTGTCGTCCTATCGATCATATAAGTATAACATGGCTAATTATATAAGTTAGATTGATAATAATAAGAGTAATGAGTATAGTAATTGTCGTTCTATCGATCATATAAGCATAATATGGCTAAAAATATGAGTTAGATTGATAATAATAAGAGTAATAAGTATAGCAATTGTCGTTCTATCGATCATATCTGCATAATATAGTTAATAATATGAGTTAGATTGATAATATTAAGAGTAATGAGTATAGTAATTGTCGTTCTATCGATCATATATGCATAATATGGCTAATAATATGAGTTAGATTGATAATAATAAGAGTAATAAGTATAGTAATTGTCGTTCTATCGATCATATTTGCATAATATGGTTAATAATATTAGTTAGATTGATAACAGTGAGTGTAATAAGTATAGTAATTGTCGTTCTATCGATGATATAAGCATAATATGCTTAATAATATGAGTTAGATTGATAATAATAAGAGTAATAAATATAGTAATTGTCGTCCTATCGATCATATAAGCATAACATGGCTAATAATATGAGTTAGATTGATAATAATAAGAGTAATAAGTATAGTAATTGTCGTTCTATCGATCATATAACCATAATATGGCTAATAATATGAGTTAGATTGATAATAAAGAGAGTAATAAGTATAGTAATTGTCGTTCTATCGATCATATTTGCATAATATGGTTAATAATATTAGTTAGATTGATAACAGTGAGTGTAATAAGTATAGTAATTGTCGTTCTATCGATCATATCTGCATAATATGGTTAATAATATGAGTTAGATTGATAATAAAGAGAGTAATAAGTATAGTAATTGTCGTTCAATCGATCATATCTGCATAATATGGTTAATAATATGAGTTAGATTGATAATAATAAGAGTAATAAGTATAGTAATTGTCGTTCTATCGATCATATCTGCATAATATGGTTAATAATATGAGTTAGATTGATAATAGTGAGTGTAATAAGTATAGTAATTGTCGTTCTATCGATCATATAAGCATAATATGGTTAATAATATGAGTTAGATTGATAATAATAAGAGTAATAAGTATAGTAATTGTCGTCCTATCGATCATATAAGCATAACATGGCTAATAATATGAGTTAGATTGATAATAGTGAGTGTAATAAGTATAGTAATTGTCGTTCTATCGATCATATAAGCATAATATGGTTAATAATATGAGTTAGATTGATAATAATAAGAGTAATAAATATAGTAATTGTCGTCCTATCGATCATATAAGCATAACATGGCTAATATAATGAGTTAGATTGATAATAACAAGAGTATTAAGTATAGTAATTGTCGTTCTATCGATCATATAACCATAATATGGCTAATAATATGAGTTAGATTGATAATAAAGAGAGTAATAAGTATAGTAATTGTCGTTCAATCGATCATATCTGCATAATATGGTTAATAATATGAGTTAGATTGATAATAATAAGAGTAATAAGTATAGTAATTGTCGTTCTATCGATCATATCTGCATAATATGGTTAATAATATGAGTTAGATTGATAATAATAAGAGTAATAAGTATAGTAATTGTCGTCCTATCGATCATATAAGCATAACATGGCTAATAATATGAGTTAGATTGATAATAATAAGAGTAATAAGTATAGTAATTGTCGTTCTATCGATCATATCTGCATAATATGGTTAATAATATGAGTTAGATTGATAATAATAAGAGTAATAAATATAGTAATTGTCGTCCTATCGATCATATAAGCATAACATGGCTAATAATATGAGTTAGATTGATAATAATAAGAGCAATAAGTATAGTAATTGTCGTTCTATCGATCATATAACCATAATATGGCTAATAATATGAGTTAGATTAATAATAAAGAGAGTAATAAGTATAGTAATTGTCGTTCTATCGATCATATTTGCATAATATTGTTAATAATATTAGTTAGATTGATAACAGTGAGTGTAATAAGTATAGTAATTGTCGTTCTATCGATCATATCTGCATAATATGGTTAATAATATGAGTTAGATTGATAATAATAAGAGTAATAAGTATAGTAATTGTCGTCCTATCGATCATATAAGCATAACATGGCTAATTATATAAGTTAGATTGATAATAATAAGAGTAATGAGTATAGTAATTGTCGTTCTATCCATCATATAAGCAAAATAAGGCTAATAATATGAGTTAGATTGATAATAATAAGAGTAACAAGTATAGTAATTGTCGTCCTATCGATCATATAAGCATAACATGGCTAATAATATGAGTTAGATTGATAATAATAAGAGTAATATGTATAGTAATTGTCGTTCTATCGATCATATCTGCATAATATAGTTAATAATATGAGTTAGATTGATAATAATAAGAGTAATAAGTATAGCAAATGTCGTCCTATCGATCATATAAGCAAAACATGGCTAATAATATGAGTTAGATTGATAATAGTGAGTGTAATAAGTAAAGTGATGGCCGTTCTATCGATCATATAAGCATAATATGGCTAATAATATGAGTTAGATTGATAATAATAAGAGCAATAAGTATAGTAATTGTCGTCCTATCGATCATATAAGTATAACATGGCTAATTATATAAGTTAGATTGATAATAATAAGAGTAATGAGTATAGTAATTGTCGTTCTATCGATCATATAAGCATAATATGGCTAAAAATATGAGTTAGATTGATAATAATAAGAGTAATAAGTATAGCAATTGTCGTTCTATCGATCATATCTGCATAATATAGTTAATAATATGAGTTAGATTGATAATATTAAGAGTAATGAGTATAGTAATTGTCGTTCTATCGATCATATATGCATAATATGGCTAATAATATGAGTTAGATTGATAATAATAAGAGTAATAAGTATAGTAATTGTCGTTCTATCGATCATATTTGCATAATATGGTTAATAATATTAGTTAGATTGATAACAGTGAGTGTAATAAGTATAGTAATTGTCGTTCTATCGATGATATAAGCATAATATGCTTAATAATATGAGTTAGATTGATAATAATAAGAGTAATAAATATAGTAATTGTCGTCCTATCGATCATATAAGCATAACATGGCTAATAATATGAGTTAGATTGATAATAATAAGAGTAATAAGTATAGTAATTGTCGTTCTATCGATCATGTCTGCATAATATGGTTAATAATATGAGTTAGATTGATAATAAAGAGAGTAATAAGTATAGTAATTGTCGTTCAATCGATCATATCTGCATAATATGGTTAATAATATGAGTTAGATTGATAATAGTGAGTGTAATAAGTATAGTAATTGTCGTTCTATCGATCATATAAGCATAATATGGTTAATAATATGAGTTAGATTGATAATAATAAGAGTAATAAGTATAGTGATTGTCGTCCTATCGATCATATAAGCATAACATGGCTAATAATATGAGTTAGATTGATAATAGTGAGTGTAATAAGTATAGTAATTGTCGTTCTATCGATCATATAAGCATAATATGGTTAATAATATGAGTTAGATTGATAATAATAAGAGTAATAAATATAGTAATTGTCGTCCTATCGATCATATAAGCATAACATGGCTAATAATATGAGTTAGATTGATAATAATAAGAGTAATAAGTATAGTAATTGTCGTTCTATCGATCATATATGCATAATATGGCTAATAATATGAGTTAGATTGATAATAATAAGAGTAATAAGTATAGTAATTGTCGTTCTATCGATCATATTTGCATAATATGGTTAATAATAATAGTTAGATTGATAACAGTGAGTGTAATAAGTATAGTAATTGTCGTTCTATCGATGATATAAGCATAATATGCTTAATAATATGAGTTAGATTGATAATAATAAGAGTAATAAATATAGTAATTGTCGTCCTATCGATCATATAAGCATAACATGGCTAATAATATGAGTTAGATTGATAATAATAAGAGTAATAAGTATAGTAATTGTCGTTCTATCGATCATATAACCATAATATGGCTAATAATATGAGTTAGATTAATAATAAAGAGAGTAATAAGTATAGTAATTGTCGTTCTATCGATCATATTTGCATAATATTGTTAATAATATTAGTTAGATTGATAACAGTGAGTGTAATAAGTATAGTAATTGTCGTTCTATCGATCATATCTGCATAATATGGTTAATAATATGAGTTAGATTGATAATAATAAGAGTAATAAGTATAGTAATTGTCGTCCTATCGATCATATAAGCATAACATGGCTAATTATATAAGTTAGATTGATAATAATAAGAGTAATGAGTATAGTAATTGTCGTTCTATCCATCATATAAGCAAAATAAGGCTAATAATATGAGTTAGATTGATAATAATAAGAGTAACAAGTATAGTAATTGTCGTCCTATCGATCATATAAGTATAACATGGCTAATAATATGAGTTAGATTGATAATAATAAGAGTAATATGTATAGTAATTGTCGTTCTATCGATCATATCTGCATAATATAGTTAATAATATGAGTTAGATTGATAATAATAAGAGTAATAAGTATAGCAAATGTCGTCCTATCGATCATATAAGCAAAACATGGCTAATAATATGAGTTAGATTGATAATAGTGAGTGTAATAAGTAAAGTGATGGCCGTTCTATCGATCATATAAGCATAATATGGCTAATAATATGAGTTAGATTGATAATAATAAGAGCAATAAGTATAGTAATTGTCGTCCTATCGATCATATAAGTATAACATGGCTAATTATATAAGTTAGATTGATAATAATAAGAGTAATGAGTATAGTAATTGTCGTTCTATCGATCATATAAGCATAATATGGCTAAAAATATGAGTTAGATTGATAATAATAAGAGTAATAAGTATAGCAATTGTCGTTCTATCGATCATATCTGCATAATATAGTTAATAATATGAGTTAGATTGATAATATTAAGAGTAATGAGTATAGTAATTGTCGTTCTATCGATCATATATGCATAATATGGCTAATAATATGAGTTAGATTGATAATAATAAGAGTAATAAGTATAGTAATTGTCGTTCTATCGATCATATTTGCATAATATGGTTAATAATATTAGTTAGATTGATAACAGTGAGTGTAATAAGTATAGTAATTGTCGTTCTATCGATGATATAAGCATAATATGCTTAATAATATGAGTTAGATTGATAATAATAAGAGTAATAAATATAGTAATTGTCGTCCTATCGATCATATAAGCATAACATGGCTAATAATATGAGTTAGATTGATAATAATAAGAGTAATAAGTATAGTAATTGTCGTTCTATCGATCATGTCTGCATAATATGGTTAATAATATGAGTTAGATTGATAATAAAGAGAGTAATAAGTATAGTAATTGTCGTTCAATCGATCATATCTGCATAATATGGTTAATAATATGAGTTAGATTGATAATAGTGAGTGTAATAAGTATAGTAATTGTCGTTCTATCGATCATATAAGCATAATATGGTTAATAATATGAGTTAGATTGATAATAATAAGAGTAATAAGTATAGTGATTGTCGTCCTATCGATCATATAAGCATAACATGGCTAATAATATGAGTTAGATTGATAATAGTGAGTGTAATAAGTATAGTAATTGTCGTTCTATCGATCATATAAGCATAATATGGTTAATAATATGAGTTAGATTGATAATAATAAGAGTAATAAATATAGTAATTGTCGTCCTATCGATCATATAAGCATAACATGGCTAATAATATGAGTTAGATTGATAATAATAAGAGTAATAAGTATAGTAATTGTCGTTCTATCGATCATATATGCATAATATGGCTAATAATATGAGTTAGATTGATAATAATAAGAGTAATAAGTATAGTAATTGTCGTTCTATCGATCATATTTGCATAATATGGTTAATAATAATAGTTAGATTGATAACAGTGAGTGTAATAAGTATAGTAATTGTCGTTCTATCGATGATATAAGCATAATATGCTTAATAATATGAGTTAGATTGATAATAATAAGAGTAATAAATATAGTAATTGTCGTCCTATCGATCATATAAGCATAACATGGCTAATAATATGAGTTAGATTGATAATAATAAGAGTAATAAGTATAGTAATTGTCGTTCTATCGATCATATAACCATAATATGGCTAATAATATGAGTTAGATTGATAATAAAGAGAGTAATAAGTATAGTAATTGTCGTTCAATCGATCATATCTGCATAATATGGTTAATAATATGAGTTAGATTGATAATAGTGAGTGTAATAAGTATAGTAATTGTCGTTCTATCGATCATATAAGCATAATATGGTTAATAATATGAGTTAGATTGATAATAATAAGAGTAATAAGTATAGTAATTGTCGTCCTATCGATCATATAAGCATAACATGGCTAATAATATGAGTTAGATTGATAATAATAAGAGTAATAAGTATAGTAATTGTCGTTCTATCGATCATATAACCATAATATGGCTAATAATATGAGTTAGATTGATAATAAAGAGAGTAATAAGTATAGTAATTGTCGTTCAATCGATCATATCTGCATAATATGGTTAATAATATGAGTTAGATTGATAATAGTGAGTGTAATAAGTATAGTAATTGTCGTTCAATCGATCATATCTGCATAATATGGTTAATAATATGAGTTAGATTGATAATAGTGAGTGTAATAAGTATAGTAATTGTCGTTCTATCGATCATATAAGCATAATATGGTTAATAATATGAGTTAGATTGATAATAATAAGAGTAATAAGTATAGTGATTGTCGTCCTATCGATCATATAAGCATAACATGGCTAATAATATGAGTTAGATTGATAATAGTGAGTGTAATAAGTATAGTAATTGTCGTTCTATCGATCATATAAGCATAATATGGTTAATAATATGAGATAGATTGATAATAATAAGAGTAATAAATATAGTAATTGTCGTCCTATCGATCATATAAGCATAACATGGCTAATAATATGAGTTAGATTGATAATAAAGAGAGTAATAAGTATAGTAATTGTCGTTCTATCGATCATATTTGCATAATATTGTTAATAATATTAGTTAGATTGATAACAGTGAGTGTAATAAGTATAGTAATTGTCGTTCTATCGATCATATCTGCATAATATGGTTAATAATATGAGTTAGATTGATAATAATAAGAGTAATAAGTATAGGAAATGTCGTCCTATCGATCATATAAGCATAACATGGCTAATAATATGAGTTAGATTGATAATAATAAGAGCAGTAAGTATAGCAATTGTCGTTCTATCGATCATATAAGCATAATATGTCTAATAATATGAGTTAGATTGATAATAATAAGAGCAATAAGTATAGTAATTGTCGTCCTATCGATCATATAAGCATAACATGGCTAATTATATAAGTTAGATTGATAATAATAAGAGTAATGAGTATAGTAATTGTCGTTCTATCGATCATATAAGCATAATATGGCTAAAAATATGACTTAGATTGATAATAATAAGAGTAATAAGTATAGCAATTGTCGTTCTATCGATCATATCTGCATAATATAGTTAATAATATGAGTTGGATTGATAATAGTAAGAGTAATGAGTATAGTAATTGTCGTTCTATCGATCATATATGCATAATATGGCTAATAATATGAGTTAGATTGATAATAATAAGAGTAATAAGTATAGTAATTGTCGTTCTATCGATCATATTTGCATAATATGGTTAATAATATTAGTTAGATTGATAACAGTGAGTGTAATAAGTATAGTAATTGTCGTTCTATCGATGATATAAGCATAATATGCTTAATAATATGAGTTAGATTGATAATAATAAGAGTAATAAATATAGTAATTGTCGTCCTATCGATCATATAAGCATAACATGGCTAATAATATGAGTTAGATTGATAATAATAAGAGTAATAAGTATAGTAATTGTCGTTCTATCGATCATATAACCATAATATGGCTAATAATATGAGTTAGATTGATAATAAAGAGAGTAATAAGTATAGTAATTGTCGTTCTATCGATCATATTTGCATAATATGGTTAATAATATTAGTTAGATTGATAACAGTGAGTGTAATAAGTATAGTAATTGTCGTTCTATCGATCATATCTGCATAATATGGTTAATAATATTAGTTAGATTGATAATAATAAGAGTAATAAGTATAGTAATTGTCGTCCTATCGATCATATAAGCATAACATGGCTAATAATATGAGTTAGATTGATAATAATAAGAGAAATAAGTATAGTAATTGTCGTTCTATCGATCATATCTGCATAATATGGTTAATAATATGAGTTAGATTGATAATAATAAGAGTAATAAGTATAGCAAATTTTCGTCCTATCGATCATATAAGCATAACATGGCTAATAATATGAGTTAGATTGATAATAATAAGAGCAATAAGTATAGCAATTGTCGTTCTATCGATCATATAAGCATAATATGGCTAATAATATGAGTTAGATTGATAATAATAAGAGTAATAAGTATAGCAATTGTCGTTCTATCGATCATATCTGCATAATATAGTTAATAATATGAGTTAGATTGATAATAGTAAGAGTAATGAGTATAGTAATTGTCGTTCTATCGACCATATATGCATAATATGGCTAATAATATGAGTTAGATTGATAATAATAAGAGTAATAAGTATAGTAATTGTCGTTCTATCGATCATATTTGCATAATATGGTTAATAATATTAGTTAGATTGATAACAGTGAGTGTAATAAGTATAGTAATTGTCGTTCTATCGATGATATAAGCATAATATGCTTAATAATATGAGTTAGATTGATAATAATAAGAGTAATAAATATAGTAATTGTCGTCCTATCGATCATATAAGCATAACATGGCTAATAATATGAGTTAGATTGATAATAATAAGAGTAATAAGTATAGTAATTGTCGTTCTATCGATCATATAACCATAATATGGCTAATAATATGAGTTAGATTGATAATAAAGAGAGTAATAAGTATAGTAATTGTCGTTCAATCGATCATATCTGCATAATATGGTTAATAATATGAGTTAGATTGATAATAGTGAGTGTAATAAGTATAGTAATTGTCGTTCTGTCGATCATATAAGCATAATATGGTTAATAATATGAGTTAGATTGATAATAATAAGAGTAATAAGTATAGTAATTGTCGTCCTATCGATCATATAAGCATAACATGGCTAATAATATGAGTTAGATTGATAATAGTGAGTGTAATAAGTATAGTAATTGTCGTTCTATCGATCATATAAGCATAATATGGTTAATAATATGAGATAGATTGATAATAATAAGAGTAATAAATATAGTAATTGTCGTCCTATCGATCATATAAGCATAACATGGCTAATAATATGAGTTAGATTGATAATAAAGAGAGTAATAAGTATAGTAATTGTCGTTCTATCGATCATATTTGCATAATATTGTTAATAATATTAGTTAGATTGATAACAGTGAGTGTAATAAGTATAGTAATTGTCGTTCTATCGATCATATCTGCATAATATGGTTAATAATATGAGTTAGATTGATAATAATAAGAGTAATAAGTATAGGAAATGTCGTCCTATCGATCATATAAGCATAACATGGCTAATAATATGAGTTAGATTGATAATAATAAGAGCAGTAAGTATAGCAATTGTCGTTCTATCGATCATATAAGCATAATATGTCTAATAATATGAGTTAGATTGATAATAATAAGAGCAATAAGTATAGTAATTGTCGTCCTATCGATCATATAAGCATAACATGGCTAATTATATAAGTTAGATTGATAATAATAAGAGTAATGAGTATAGTAATTGTCGTTCTATCGATCATATAAGCATAATATGGCTAAAAATATGACTTAGATTGATAATAATAAGAGTAATAAGTATAGCAATTGTCGTTCTATCGATCATATCTGCATAATATAGTTAATAATATGAGTTGGATTGATAATAGTAAGAGTAATGAGTATAGTAATTGTCGTTCTATCGATCATATCTGCATAATATGGCTAATAATATGAGTTAGATTGATAATAATAAGAGTAATAAGTATAGTAATTGTCGTTCTATCGATCATATTTGCATAATATGGTTAATAATATTAGTTAGATTGATAACAGTGAGTGTAATAAGTATAGTAATTGTCGTTCTATCGATGATATAAGCATATATGCTTAATAATATGAGTTAGATTGATAATAATAAGAGTAATAAATATAGTAATTGTCGTCCTATCGATCATATAAGCATAACATGGCTAATAATATGAGTTAGATTGATAATAATAAGAGTAATAAGTATAGTAATTGTCGTTCTATCGATCATATAACCATAATATGGCTAATAATATGAGTTAGATTGATAATAAAGAGAGTAATAAGTATAGTAATTGTCGTTTCTATCGATCATATTTGCATAATATGGTTAATAATATTAGTTAGATTGATAACAGTGAGTGTAATAAGTATAGTAATTGTCGTTCTATCGATCATATCTGCATAATATGGTTAATAATATTAGTTAGATTGATAATAATAAGAGTAATAAGTATAGTAATTGTCGTCCTATCGATCATATAAGCATAACATGGCTAATAATATGAGTTAGATTGATAATAATAAGAGAAATAAGTATAGTAATTGTCGTTCTATCGATCATATCTGCATAATATGGTTAATAATATGAGTTAGATTGATAATAATAAGAGTAATAAGTATAGCAAATTTTCGTCCTATCGATCATATAAGCATAACATGGCTAATAATATGAGTTAGATTGATAATAATAAGAGCAATAAGTATAGCAATTGTCGTTCTATCGATCATATAAGCATAATATGGCTAATAATATGAGTTAGATTGATAATAATAAGAGTAATAAGTATAGCAATTGTCGTTCTATCGATCATATCTGCATAATATAGTTAATAATATGAGTTAGATTGATAATAGTAAGAGTAATGAGTATAGTAATTGTCGTTCTATCGACCATATATGCATAATATGGCTAATAATATGAGTTAGATTGATAATAATAAGAGTAATAAGTATAGTAATTGTCGTTCTATCGATCATATTTGCATAATATGGTTAATAATATTAGTTAGATTGATAACAGTGAGTGTAATAAGTATAGTAATTGTCGTTCTATCGATGATATAAGCATAATATGCTTAATAATATGAGTTAGATTGATAATAATAAGAGTAATAAATATAGTAATTGTCGTCCTATCGATCATATAAGCATAACATGGCTAATAATATGAGTTAGATTGATAATAATAAGAGTAATAAGTATAGTAATTGTCGTTCTATCGATCATATAACCATAATATGGCTAATAATATGAGTTAGATTGATAATAAAGAGAGTAATAAGTATAGTAATTGTCGTTCAATCGATCATATCTGCATAATATGGTTAATAATATGAGTTAGATTGATAATAGTGAGTGTAATAAGTATAGTAATTGTCGTTCTGTCGATCATATAAGCATAATATGGTTAATAATATGAGTTAGATTGATAATAATAAGAGTAATAAGTATAGTAATTGTCGTCCTATCGATCATATAAGGATAACATGGCTAATAATATGAGTTAGATTGATAATAATAAGAGTAATAAGTATAGTAATTGTCGTTCTATCGATCATATCTGCATAATATGGTTAATAATATGAGTTAGATTGATAATAATAAGAGTAACAAGTATAGTAATTGTCGTCCTATCGATCATATAAGTATAACATGGCTAATAATATGAGTTAGATTGATAATAATAAGAGTAATATGTATAGTAATTGTCGTTCTATCGATCATATCTGCATAATATAGTTAATAATATGAGTTAGATTGATAATAATAAGAGTAATAAGTATAGCAAATGTCGTCCTATCGATCATATAAGCAAAACATGGCTAATAATATGAGTTAGATTGATAATAGTGAGTGTAATAAGTAAAGTGATGGCCGTTCTATCGATCATATAAGCATAATATGGCTAATAATATGAGTTAGATTGATAATAATAAGAGCAATAAGTATAGTAATTGTCGTCCTATCGATCATATAAGTATAACATGGCTAATTATATAAGTTAGATTGATAATAATAAGAGTAATGAGTATAGTAATTGTCGTTCTATCGATCATATAAGCATAATATGGCTAAAAATATGAGTTAGATTGATAATAATAAGAGTAATAAGTATAGCAATTGTCGTTCTATCGATCATATCTGCATAATATAGTTAATAATATGAGTTAGATTGATAATATTAAGAGTAATGAGTATAGTAATTGTCGTTCTATCGATCATATATGCATAATATGGCTAATAATATGAGTTAGATTGATAATAATAAGAGTAATAAGTATAGTAATTGTCGTTCTATCGATCATATTTGCATAATATGGTTAATAATATTAGTTAGATTGATAACAGTGAGTGTAATAAGTATAGTAATTGTCGTTCTATCGATGATATAAGCATAATATGCTTAATAATATGAGTTAGATTGATAATAATAAGAGTAATAAATATAGTAATTGTCGTCCTATCGATCATATAAGCATAACATGGCTAATAATATGAGTTAGATTGATAATAATAAGAGTAATAAGTATAGTAATTGTCGTTCTATCGATCATGTCTGCATAATATGGTTAATAATATGAGTTAGATTGATAATAAAGAGAGTAATAAGTATAGTAATTGTCGTTCAATCGATCATATCTGCATAATATGGTTAATAATATGAGTTAGATTGATAATAGTGAGTGTAATAAGTATAGTAATTGTCGTTCTATCGATCATATAAGCATAATATGGTTAATAATATGAGTTAGATTGATAATAATAAGAGTAATAAGTATAGTGATTGTCGTCCTATCGATCATATAAGCATAACATGGCTAATAATATGAGTTAGATTGATAATAGTGAGTGTAATAAGTATAGTAATTGTCGTTCTATCGATCATATAAGCATAATATGGTTAATAATATGAGTTAGATTGATAATAATAAGAGTAATAAATATAGTAATTGTCGTCCTATCGATCATATAAGCATAACATGGCTAATAATATGAGTTAGATTGATAATAATAAGAGTAATAAGTATAGTAATTGTCGTTCTATCGATCATATATGCATAATATGGCTAATAATATGAGTTAGATTGATAATAATAAGAGTAATAAGTATAGTAATTGTCGTTCTATCGATCATATTTGCATAATATGGTTAATAATAATAGTTAGATTGATAACAGTGAGTGTAATAAGTATAGTAATTGTCGTTCTATCGATGATATAAGCATAATATGCTTAATAATATGAGTTAGATTGATAATAATAAGAGTAATAAATATAGTAATTGTCGTCCTATCGATCATATAAGCATAACATGGCTAATAATATGAGTTAGATTGATAATAATAAGAGTAATAAGTATAGTAATTGTCGTTCTATCGATCATATAACCATAATATGGCTAATAATATGAGTTAGATTGATAATAAAGAGAGTAATAAGTATAGTAATTGTCGTTCAATCGATCATATCTGCATAATATGGTTAATAATATGAGTTAGATTGATAATAGTGAGTGTAATAAGTATAGTAATTGTCGTTCTATCGATCATATAAGCATAATATGGTTAATAATATGAGTTAGATTGATAATAATAAGAGTAATAAGTATAGTAATTGTCGTCCTATCGATCATATAAGCATAACATGGCTAATAATATGAGTTAGATTGATAATAGTGAGTGTAATAAGTATAGTAATTGTCGTTCTATCGATCATATAAGCATAATATGGTTAATAATATGAGATAGATTGATAATAATAAGAGTAATAAATATAGTAATTGTCGTCCTATCGATCATATAAGCATAACATGGCTAATAATATGAGTTAGATTGATAATAAAGAGAGTAATAAGTATAGTAATTGTCGTTCTATCGATCATATTTGCATAATATTGTTAATAATATTAGTTAGATTGATAACAGTGAGTGTAATAAGTATAGTAATTGTCGTTCTATCGATCATATCTGCATAATATGGTTAATAATATGAGTTAGATTGATAATAATAAGAGTAATAAGTATAGGAAATGTCGTCCTATCGATCATATAAGCATAACATGGCTAATAATATGAGTTAGATTGATAATAATAAGAGCAGTAAGTATAGCAATTGTCGTTCTATCGATCATATAAGCATAATATGTCTAATAATATGAGTTAGATTGATAATAATAAGAGCAATAAGTATAGTAATTGTCGTCCTATCGATCATATAAGCATAACATGGCTAATTATATAAGTTAGATTGATAATAATAAGAGTAATGAGTATAGTAATTGTCGTTCTATCGATCATATAAGCATAATATGGCTAAAAATATGACTTAGATTGATAATAATAAGAGTAATAAGTATAGCAATTGTCGTTCTATCGATCATATCTGCATAATATAGTTAATAATATGAGTTGGATTGATAATAGTAAGAGTAATGAGTATAGTAATTGTCGTTCTATCGATCATATCTGCATAATATGGCTAATAATATGAGTTAGATTGATAATAATAAGAGTAATAAGTATAGTAATTGTCGTTCTATCGATCATATTTGCATAATATGGTTAATAATATTAGTTAGATTGATAACAGTGAGTGTAATAAGTATAGTAATTGTCGTTCTATCGATGATATAAGCATAATATGCTTAATAATATGAGTTAGATTGATAATAATAAGAGTAATAAATATAGTAATTGTCGTCCTATCGATCATATAAGCATAACATGGCTAATAATATGAGTTAGATTGATAATAATAAGAGTAATAAGTATAGTAATTGTCGTTCTATCGATCATATAACCATAATATGGCTAATAATATGAGTTAGATTGATAATAAAGAGAGTAATAAGTATAGTAATTGTCGTTCTATCGATCATATTTGCATAATATGGTTAATAATATTAGTTAGATTGATAACAGTGAGTGTAATAAGTATAGTAATTGTCGTTCTATCGATCATATCTGCATAATATGGTTAATAATATTAGTTAGATTGATAATAATAAGAGTAATAAGTATAGTAATTGTCGTCCTATCGATCATATAAGCATAACATGGCTAATAATATGAGTTAGATTGATAATAATAAGAGAAATAAGTATAGTAATTGTCGTTCTATCGATCATATCTGCATAATATGGTTAATAATATGAGTTAGATTGATAATAATAAGAGTAATAAGTATAGCAAATTTTCGTCCTATCGATCATATAAGCATAACATGGCTAATAATATGAGTTAGATTGATAATAATAAGAGCAATAAGTATAGCAATTGTCGTTCTATCGATCATATAAGCATAATATGGCTAATAATATGAGTTAGATTGATAATAATAAGAGTAATAAGTATAGCAATTGTCGTTCTATCGATCATATCTGCATAATATAGTTAATAATATGAGTTAGATTGATAATAGTAAGAGTAATGAGTATAGTAATTGTCGTTCTATCGACCATATATGCATAATATGGCTAATAATATGAGTTAGATTGATAATAATAAGAGTAATAAGTATAGTAATTGTCGTTCTATCGATCATATTTGCATAATATGGTTAATAATATTAGTTAGATTGATAACAGTGAGTGTAATAAGTATAGTAATTGTCGTTCTATCGATGATATAAGCATAATATGCTTAATAATATGAGTTAGATTGATAATAATAAGAGTAATAAATATAGTAATTGTCGTCCTATCGATCATATAAGCATAACATGGCTAATAATATGAGTTAGATTGATAATAATAAGAGTAATAAGTATAGTAATTGTCGTTCTATCGATCATATAACCATAATATGGCTAATAATATGAGTTAGATTGATAATAAAGAGAGTAATAAGTATAGTAATTGTCGTTCAATCGATCATATCTGCATAATATGGTTAATAATATGAGTTAGATTGATAATAGTGAGTGTAATAAGTATAGTAATTGTCGTTCTGTCGATCATATAAGCATAATATGGTTAATAATATGAGTTAGATTGATAATAATAAGAGTAATAAGTATAGTAATTGTCGTCCTATCGATCATATAAGCATAACATGGCTAATAATATGAGTTAGATTGATAATAGTGAGTGTAATAAGTATAGTAATTGTCGTTCTATCGATCATATAAGCATAATATGGTTAATAATATGAGTTAGATTGATAATAATAAGAGTAATAAATATAGTAATTGTCGTCCTATCGATCATATAAGCATAACATGGCTAATAATATGAGTTAGATTGATAATAATAAGAGTAATAAGTATAGTAATTGTCGTTCTATCGATCATATAACCATAATATGGCTAATAATATGAGTTAGATTGATAATAAAGAGAGTAATAAGTATAGTAATTGTCGTTCTATCGATCATATTTGCATAATATGGTTAATAATATTAGTTAGATTGATAACAGTGAGTGTAATAAGTATAGTAATTGTCGTTCTATCGATCATATCTGCATAATATGGTTAATAATATTAGTTAGATTGATAATAATAAGAGTAATAAGTATAGTAATTGTCGTCCTATCGATCATATAAGGATAACATGGCTAATAATATGAGTTAGATTGATAATAATAAGAGTAATAAGTATAGTAATTGTCGTTCTATCGATCATATCTGCATAATATGGTTAATAATATGAGTTAGATTGATAATAATAAGAGTAATAAGTATAGCAAATTTTCGTCCTATCGATCATATAAGCATAACATGGCTAATAATATGAGTTAGATTGATAATAATAAGAGCAATAAGTATAGCAATTGTCGTTCTATCGATCATATAAGCATAATATGGCTAATAATATGAGTTAGATTGATAATAATAAGAGTAATAAGTATAGCAATTGTCGTTCTATCGATCATATCTGCATAATATAGTTAATAATATGAGTTAGATTGATAATAGTAAGAGTAATGAGTATAGTAATTGTCGTTCTATCGATCATATATGCATAATATGGCTAATAATATGAGTTAGATTGATAATAATAAGAGTAATAAGTATAGTAATTGTCGTTCTATCGATCATATTTGCATAATATGGTTAATAATATTAGTTAGATTGATAACAGTGAGTGTAATAAGTATAGTAATTGTCGTTCTATCGATGATATAAGCATAATATGCTTAATAATATGAGTTAGATTGATAATAATAAGAGTAATAAATATAGTAATTGTCGTCCTATCGATCATATAAGCATAACATGGCTAATAATATGAGTTAGATTGATAATAATAAGAGTAATAAGTATAGTAATTGTCGTTCTATCGATCATATAACCATAATATGGCTAATAATATGAGTTAGATTGATAATAAAGAGAGTAATAAGTATAGTAATTGTCGTTCTATCGATCATATTTGCATAATATTGTTAATAATATTAGTTAGATTGATAACAGTGAGTGTAATAAGTATAGTAATTGTCGTTCTATCGATCATATCTGCATAATATGGTTAATAATATGAGTTAGATTGATAATAATAAGAGTAATAAGTATAGGAAATGTCGTCCTATCGATCATATAAGCATAACATGGCTAATAATATGAGTTAGATTGATAATAATAAGAGCAGTAAGTATAGCAATTGTCGTTCTATCGATCATATAAGCATAATATGTCTAATAATATGAGTTAGATTGATAATAATAGGAGCAATAAGTATAGTAATTGTCGTCCTATCGATCATATAAGCATAACATGGCTAATTATATAAGTTAGATTGATAATAATAAGAGTAATGAGTATAGTAATTGTCGTTCTATCGATCATATAAGCATAATATGGCTAAAAATATGAGTTAGATTGATAATAATAAGAGTAATAAGTATAGCAATTGTCGTTCTATCGATCATATCTGCATAATATAGTTAATAATATGAGTTGGATTGATAATAGTAAGAGTAATGAGTATAGTAATTGTCGTTCTATCGATCATATATGCATAATATGGCTAATAATATGAGTTAGATTGATAATAATAAGAGTAATAAGTATAGTAATTGTCGTTCTATCGATCATATTTGCATAATATGGTTAATAATATTAGTTAGATTGATAACAGTGAGTGTAATAAGTATAGTAATTGTCGTTCTATCGATGATATAAGCATAATATGCTTAATAATATGAGTTAGATTGATAATAATAAGAGTAATAAATATAGTAATTGTCGTCCTATCGATCATATAAGCATAACATGGCTAATAATATGAGTTAGATTGATAATAATAAGAGTAATAAGTATAGTAATTGTCGTTCTATCGATCATATAACCATAATATGGCTAATAATATGAGTTAGATTGATAATAAAGAGAGTAATAAGTATAGTAATTGTCGTTCAATCGATCATATCTGCATAATATGGTTAATAATATGAGTTAGATTGATAATAGTGAGTGTAATAAGTATAGTAATTGTCGTTCTATCGATCATATAAGCATAATATGGTTAATAATATGAGTTAGATTGATAATAATAAGAGTAATAAGTATAGTAATTGTCGTCCTATCGATCATATAAGCATAACATGGCTAATAATATGAGTTAGATTGATAATAGTGAGTGTAATAAGTATAGTAATTGTCGTTCTATCGATCATATAAGCATAATATGGTTAATAATATGAGTTAGATTGATAATAATAAGAGTAATAAATATAGTAATTGTCGTCCTATCGATCATATAAGCATAACATGGCTAATAATATGAGTTAGATTGATAATAATAAGAGTAATAAGTATAGTAATTGTCGTTCTATCGATCATATAACCATAATATGGCTAATAATATGAGTTAGATTGATAATAAAGAGAGTAATAAGTATAGTAATTGTCGTTCAATCGATCATATCTGCATAATATGGTTAATAATATGAGTTAGATTGATAATAATAAGAGTAATAAGTATAGTAATTGTCGTTCTATCGATCATAACTGCATAATATGGTTAATAATATGAGTTAGATTGATAATAATAAGAGTAATAAGTATAGTAATTGTCGTCCTATCGATCATATAAGCATAACATGGCTAATAATATGAGTTAGATTGATAATAATAAGAGTAATAAGTATAGTAATTGTCGTTCTATCGATCATATAACCATAATATGGCTAATAATATGAGTTAGATTGATAATAAAGAGAGTAATAAGTATAGTAATTGTCGTTCAATCGATCATATCTGCATATTATGGTTAATAATATGAGTTAGATTGATAATAGTGAGTGTAATAAGTATAGTAATTGTCGTTCTATCGATCATATAAGCATAATATGGTTAATAATATGAGTTAGATTGATAATAATAAGAGTAATAAGTATAGTAATTGTCGTCCTATCGATCATATAAGCATAACATGGCTAATAATATGAGTTAGATTGATAATAGTGAGTGTAATAAGTATAGTAATTGTCGTTCTATCGATCATATAAGCATAATATGGTTAATAATATGAGTTAGATTGATAATAATAAGAGTAATAAATATAGTAATTGTCGTCCTATCGATCATATAAGCATAACATGGCTAATAATATGAGTTAGATTGATAATAATAAGAGTAATAAGTATAGTAATTGTCGTTCTATCGATCATATAACCATAATATGGCTAATAATATGAGTTAGATTGATAATAAAGAGAGTAATAAGTATAGTAATTGTCGTTCTATCGATCATATTTGCATAATATGGTTAATAATATTAGTTAGATTGATAACAGTGAGTGTAATAAGTATAGTAATTGTCGTTCTATCGATCATATCTGCATAATATGGTTAATAATATTAGTTAGATTGATAATAATAAGAGTAATAAGTATAGTAATTGTCGTCCTATCGATCATATAAGGATAACATGGCTAATAATATGAGTTAGATTGATAATAATAAGAGTAATAAGTATAGTAATTGTCGTTCTATCGATCATATCTGCATAATATGGTTAATAATATGAGTTAGATTGATAATAATAAGAGTAATAAGTATAGCAAATTTTCGTCCTATCGATCATATAAGCATAACATGGCTAATAATATGAGTTAGATTGATAATAATAAGAGCAATAAGTATAGCAATTGTCGTTCTATCGATCATATAAGCATAATATGGCTAATAATATGAGTTAGAT